>NC_056730.1:747959840-748259840 GCF_019279795.1 Protopterus annectens | reverse complement strand
TCTTTACTAGCTTGGTCCCTCTGTCTAGCCAATCGGTACAGGTCCTTTTCTCCCTCCTTAGTGTCCAACCTTTCACACAACTCTTCTTACGCCTTATCCTTAGCCTTTGTCACCTCTCTCTTTGTCATGCACCTCATCTCCTTATACTCCTGTCTACTTTCTTCATCTCTCTGACAATCACACTTCTTTGCCAACCTCTTTCTCTGTATACTCTCCTGTACTTCCTCATTCCACCACCAGGTCTCCTTGTCCTCCTTCCTCTTTCCAGATGTCACACCTAGCACCTTTCTAGCCATCTACCTTACTAGCTCTGCTGTAGTTACCCAGCTATTCGGTAACACTTCACTGCCACCCAGTGCCTGTCTTAACTCTTCCCTGAACTCCACCTCACAATTACCCTTTTTCAATTTCCACCATTTGATCCTTGGCGCTGCCCTCACACTCCTCCTCCTTTTCTTGATCACCAATGTCATCCTATAAACCACCATCCTATGCTGCCTAACTAAACTTTCACCTGCCACCATTTTACAGTCTCCAATCTCCTTCAGACTGGCCCTTCTACATAAGATATAATCCACCTGTGTGCATCTTCCTCCACTCTATGCTCATCCCTCTTGTTAGAATATGTATTTACCACAACGATGTCCATCCTTTTCGCAAAATCCACTACCATCTGACCTTTTGCACTGCTTTGCTTAACACCATACCTACCCATCACTTCTTCATCCTCTCTCTTTCCTTCACCAACATGCCTACTAAAATCTGCTCCAATCACCACTCTCTCACCCTTGGGTACAGTCAGCACCACTTCATCCAACTCACTCCAAAATTTTTCTTTCTCATCCATCACACACCCAACTTGTGGAGCATATGCGCTAACAACATTCATCATTACACCATCAATTTCCAGCTTCATAAACATCACTCTATCCGACATTCTTTTCACCTTCAAAACACTCTTGGCAAGCTGTACCTTCAGGATAACCCCTACGCCAATTATCCTCCCATCCACACCATGATAGAACAATCTGAACCTGCCTCTGATACACCTAGCCTTGTTCCCCTTCCATCTGGTCTCTTGCACACACAATATATCAACCTTCCTTCTGTCCATCATATCAGCTAGCTCTCTCCCTATAAAAGTCATACTGCCAACATTCAAAGTTCCAACCCTCACTACCACAGTCCTAACCTTTACCTGCCTTCGGGCATGCCTTCCCCCTTTTCTCCTCCTTCGGCCAAGAGTAGCCCAATTTCTGCCAGCACCCTGTTGGCCAACAGTACTGGTGGCGGTCGTTGTTAACCCGGGACTCGACTGATCCGGTATGTATATCTGTACTGTTGTCCGCATGTATGATTTGGCAAAATTTTACGCCGGATGCTCTTCCTGACGCAACCATCCCCATTTATCCAGGCTTGGGACCGCCACAAAGAAATGCACTGGCTTGTGTATCCCCAGTGGCTGGGTTCTTCTCCACTCCTCTCCCTATTTATGAGAAATTGCACACACTGATGTATTTAAGGTCTTCTTAGCCAGAGGGATGGGGCCATCCTGAGAAGGGTTACGTAAAACTGCTCCTCAATGTTATGGCCATAGGAAAGGAAGGAGTCACAAGGGAAGACTGGAATCTGAAGTCAGTGATACGCTGATTCCCCCAAAAAAGAAACACACACACACACACACACACACACACACACACACACACACACACACTTACACCAGCTTTTCATATGGACACAAAAATCTGGAGGAGATTCCTAAGCAGACAGCCAGCCAGTTTTGTCAATGTTTGCATCACCTCTGACCAAGTTTCTACTGCTATCTATATACTTTCAGAATCACAGCATATCTGGAACAGCTGGAATGATTAAAAAAAATGCATTCAACTGAGTCAACTGGGATTACATGTATTTGGTTCTTAAAGTAATGGATTTCCTCCTTGTTTTATTTATTGAACTGAAGGATTACTATGTCCGCACTAGTCTTGCCAGGAGGTTTAATAAATAAAAGGGAGACATAGAAGTTGGGGCTCTAACCTCCATAAAGTCTATATTCCAAGTGAGAACTATACGTGTACTACTTGACATATACATCACTGAAGCTAGTTCATTAGTTTTAAATATATATACCACCACATTTTTAAAACAATAAAATATATCTACCCCATACACATATGAGACAGCATGTATTACTGTCGATCACTTCAAACTAAAATAACCACCGACTTCAGATCCATGACTTCCCTTTGAACAGCAAGTCACGTGCTACTTATATTAAATTTGAAACATTTTGAACAATTTCACACACTTTTACTTATGCAAGTTTTTATTCATTAGAATCACGTTTTGCTCTAGAACAATATATGTACAGTGGATATAAAAGGTGGACGCACCCCTGTTAAAATGCCAGTTTTTTGTGATATAAAAAAATGAGACCACTATAAATCATTTCAAAACTTTTCCCACCTTTAATGTGACCTATAACCTGTACAATTCAATTGAACAACAAACAAATCTGTTAGGGGAAAATCTATTAAAAAAAAAGTACAATAAGCTGGTTGCATAAGTGTGCACACCCTTAAACTAATACTTTGTTGAAGCAATTTTTGATTTAATTACAGCATTCAGTCTTCTTGGATAGGAGTCTATCAGCATGGCACATCTTGACTTGGCAATATTTGCCCACTCTTCCTTGCAAAAGCACTCCAAATATGTCAGATTGCGAGGGCATCTCTTGAGCCCTCTTCAGGTCACCCCACAGATTTTCTATTGGATTTAGGTCTGGGCTCTGGCTGGGCCATTCCAAAACTTTAATTTTCTTCTGGTGAAGCCATTCTTTTGTTGATTTGGATATATGCTTGGGGTCACTGTCATGTTGAAAGGTGAAATTCTTCTTAATCAGCACCTTTCTAGCAGACGCCTGAAGGTTTTGAGCCAAAAGTGACTGGTATTTGGAACTGTTCATAATTCCCTCCACCTTGACCAGTCCACTCCGCCCCAGTTCCAGCTGAAGAAAAGCAATCCCAAAGCATGATACTGTCACCACCATGCTTCACTGTGGGGATGGTGGTTTTTTTTGGTGATGTTTTTGCACCAGAAGTACCTTTTGGAATTGTGGCCAGAAAGTTCAACCTTGGTCTCATCAGACCATAACACATTTTCCCACATGCTTTTGGGAGACTTGATGTATTGTTTTGCAAATTTTATCCGGGCCTGGATGTTTTTTGTGTGTAAGAAAAGGCTTCTGTCTTGCAGCCCTACCCCATAGTACAGACACATGGAGAATATGGGAGATTGTTGTCACATGTAGTACACAACCAGTACTTGCCAGAAATTCCTGCAGCTCCTTCAATGTTGCTGTAGGTCTCTTGGCAGTCTCCCTGACCAGTTTTCGCCTTGTCTTTTCATCAATTTTGGAGGGACGTCCAGTTCTTTGCAATGTCACTGCTGTCCCATATTTTCTCCACTTTTTGATGACTGTCTTCACTGTGTTCCATGGTATATCCAATGCTGTGGAAATTTTTTGTAGCCTTCTCCTGATCAATACCTTTCAACAATGAAATGTGTGTGTGTGTATGTATGTATATATATACATATATATACATATATATATATATACATACACATAGAGAGAGAGAGATTCTTCAGTGGTTTACCATACCTGAAAAATTTCACAGTACTACATAACACAAGAATTCTGATCATCCTTTCGGGATAGTTCTTGTATTATACATAAAAAAGACAAGACGTCTGAAGACTCCCTTTGCAGCTCTTGAACATCATAGTTCTCATGGCCTCTGTATTCTTAAAACAGGACTGGTTGTGCCACTGTAGGTTGCTCTTCCTCCTATAACTTTAGTTTTGATGCATCTGTATTGTATAAATGAGTTTTTTTTCTATACAGCTTCCATCTTCCTCATATGTAAAAGGATCTTGATTCAGCTGCTTTACCAAATACATCAGGTTCAGACTACATACTTTCCTTTGGATTCCCACTCTGGCTCACACTTGTACATTGGTCTTGAAGTCTGTTAGTGCAAATGATTAAGGCTTCAAATTGTTAATGAGTTGCTTCCTGTAACCAGTGGGTACAGGGTTTGATTCTTTCCAACTTCATTTGCCTACTGTGCAACTCTTAGCATGGCACTTAACCAGACAGTGTTCCTAGGTCTCCCCTAAAAGAGACACGTGTCCAGTGGGATTACCTAGTTAACAAATGTATGACAGTGTCTGACATACTACTACTGTTGCTGCTGCTGCTTTCTTTTCAACATTTTCTTTACTTTAAATTAATTTTCAGGTAGCACTAATATAGCTGAAGTAGATAATCTACTGTTCAACTTTCTGCCCATCAACAGCTGAGCTGGTGACAGACTGAATATCTATAACAGAATACTGTTTTATTCTAAAACTGTGTAAGAGTAATCTTTATAACTTTTCTCAGGAGATTCTGCACTGTTTGGACAGTTTTTATTCCAGCAGCTCAAATGGAAAGTAGTAGCATAGACTGGATATTATATATCTGTCAGAATCCCCACTTAAGTACAAATCTTCTGAATTCCTGATTTGTGTACTGTGGATTACTGTCCAGAAGACATCAGATATACCTTTGTTCAAAAATATGGACAAACTCAACAATTAATACTCGCACTTCGTCTGTACATCTATTTGATTATCTTAGGAAACTATAATAATAATACACACATATACTTATTTATTAATTTATTTTTCTTTACCCAGGTACACCATCAATCACAATTGACCTGTTTAAGGCTTAGCCTATAGAAGGCTTTTTTGACATAGAGAAATCAGTCCGCACTAGAATCCAATGACAATCTAGAATTGGGTAAGCATGCATTTCTTCCTTTTGAACTATTGTTACGGTATGTATTGTAGATGACACAAAGCTGGACTACTTGATCAATGTGAGCAGAAATTCTTAGTCAAAGCACTGCATTTATTGCCCTCATATCCTTTCAAGTAGTTTTCACTGTAAATAGAGGACTATTATTTTATCAGCTTTGAACATGAACTCCTGGACACAACTGATTTCTTCCTGGAAAGAAAAAGGACTGAATTTCTTTTTTACTGACTTTTTTAATGTATGTATTTATTATTACTACTATTATTAGTAGTAGTAGTAGTAGTATTTGCTCAAGACATTCTTTCACTGTAAAACTTTTCCATAACTGCATTCCTAAATCAGTAACAGAACATCCCTGAATTATTTTACTACTTCTGTCACTGGTGGCTGTGGTATTACCTAAATAATACTTTCTGTCACTTCCTTTTGCTTCTCTAACAAATATGCTCTACTCAGCACATGTGTAATGCATAATTTCGTGACTGGTCTGCGTATCACTTTTAAATGATACTTCGGAATATTAAGTTACATTTTCTTCAGTCTTAGGGGTGTCTTGTAAAAAGACTTTCTGGATATGCTTTGCAAGAATTTGTGGTAGTTTTCTGTTCCAACTTCTTTTCCATACATACTACAATGGGATTTCTCATACCCAAACACTGATCTTAACAGCTCCTTTTCTAGCAGACAAAACTATCGCATTCACATTAGGTATTAAATATTGAAACGTATTGCATGATTCCTAGAAATTTCTTCAATGCCTGTTTGTCTTCTAGCCTTGGCACCTGCACAAGTACTAAGACATTTTCTTTATCGGGTTTCAGACTCTTTGATGTTACAATATGATCAAATCTTTCAGGCTTGTTATTCTGATTTTACATTTGCTGTTATTTAACTTGAAATGCTGGCTTCACGGTAATTAATCAAGCTTAGAGACAGCACACTAATAAAATCAACAAAAACAAAAGTGATGAAGGAATACCATCTTTAATAAAGAAGCAGCACTTTTACAGGAGGAAAGCCCCTCCCCCATGAACCCACATCCTCAAAACTCTAAATATAACAACTCCAATACAGTACGACCCTGTTGTTAACAGGAAATTTCCCTGTCTACAAGAGTTCAATGATCTTACCCATAATTCTACCTTCTATTCAAAAGAATTAGACTTGAATGATCCTGATCAATGAATCCCATTCTGATTAAAGAGCCATTTATTACACACACTCATACATTCTGACTTTAAGCTACTTTAATTTAGCATTTATATAACCATTTTGTCATTATCTTAACATGCATATACCCTCACATTATGCTATATCAATTTAGCAGCTTTATATGTTTTTTGTCGTTCATTTCTTGGTCCTGAGCTCATACTAAGAAGTCACCAACCAATTATGTTTATATCACCTTCCTAGCCTTCAATTACTTCTGTAAAAGCTCATAAAATATCTTTGTTGCTGATGAAACACCAAAGGGAAGAATAAGGATATCATTTTCCTAATTGTATGTATATGTTATAAATAGTTTGTGTGTGTGGAACTACTGAATAATGTTTTTTTTTCACTAGAAAAATGCCAGAAAACAAGAATCTTTGGATCTAGAAGTTTGACATACTCCTCACTGCGTGTATCAGCTGAAAAGCCTGAAGAGGTACATTGTTTTTGAATCCTGCATATCATTGTAGGTGTTATAAACATAACTAACTTTAACTTTTTTCTGAAGGAGAAGAAAAAAAGAATAGTAGTATTTAGAGGGAAATTGCAGTAAGTTAGTGTGAGCCCAAAACAAACGTCATTCTTCAGACATGTTTTTTTTTTGTAAGAGTACAAACTTTTACACATACTACACATGCTTATGTTACTAAGCTGACAACTACTGCCAAAGAATAAATTAAATAAACTGCATGATTCTTTAACTCATGAACATCAATGTGATGTGGAGCTGCCTAAACACATATTTGCATTCCAGAGCATGATGAAATAAGGGTCAAATTATTAAAAGAAACATAAATGACCTAATTAACTGCTGTGTCTGTATACACAGCAAGTGAAATTGCTAGTGCACTGTTAAAATAATCAACCGAAGAAATGAATGCATATAAAATAAAATGTTAGTCAAATAATAATGCAAAAATGACAAAGGTAAGGTATGTTGTAAAAGTAATGAATATGAAAAATGTGTGTGTGTGTGTGTGTGTGTGTGTGTGTGTGTGTGTGTGTGTGTGTGTGTGTGTGTAAGATTACATTCATAAAAGTCAATTATCCTTGTAGGCAATAATAATATTGAGCACATTCTATTGAAACCTGACTCTAAAACCTCTGAGATGAGCTGTATTATGGGCCCTGCATTTTCAACAAAATGGGTCTTAACCAAATGGTGTCAACAAAACAATCACACGCTATATACTTTTATTTTATTTGTCTTTTGTTGACCAGGTTAGTCCCACTATGCTAGCTGCCTCTTCTTTAGAGGAGATATGAAGCAGTATCTATATTACTAGGGGAAATTTGGCCAGGGCATCAGGAAACATCCTCTACTCTTTTCAATAGATGGGGTCTTTTATATCCGCCTGAGCTACCAAGTCAAACAAATGGGAATGGTCAACACTATTTGGTCAACATCTGCTTTGTTGATTTTTTAGTAACAGTCTTACTGCTGAACTGTAACTTATACCTGGGAAAAGCTATGAAAATGCTTACAGATTCAAATTTCAGACTCCATATGTAGCAGCTACTGTAAAGCAAGGAAACAGAAAGGTTGTCCTGAATTTTGCAGGAAAATAAACTAACAAAAGCAACTAGTAAAAGTATTCAACTTACTGGTATCATTATTTTTTGCAGATGACATTCATTTTCTAACAATCCATAGACATACTGTGTGATAACCTATAAATGAACAAAAAAATTAATCAGTTTTGCAAAGGAAAAGAGTTGAATATCTTAAGCCCAGTTTTGGAAAGATAAATAATGCATTAATGTTACGCTAGCACTTACAGTGGCAACAAATCATACAAAAAGTACAGTTATGTAGATGTTCGAATTCCTCACTGCTGCAATAGCCTTTTAGCTACATGGGTTCTATCTTGCTCAAGACACAAGCACTGGCCAGATTCATAAAGCTCTGCCTCTCTCCCACACCTTCACTCTAACCGCTAAGTGGTCAAGCCAGTGGCAGAAATTCAGTAGTCGGAGTGAAGCAATCTTCAGGACTTTCTTGCCCATACAAAGAGAACAGTGTACTCATCCTGAAACTCTAAAAGATATAAACCGAAACAAATAACTTTCTAGCCCAACCACTAACTATATACAGAAGTAGGAGGATATTGTGTGTGGGGTACAGCTATTGCAGAAGTGAGAAATTTAAATATCCATTGTTCTGGTAAGTTCATCTTACATATCTGTCCTATGTTCATCATTCTCACTGCTCAAGTACCCTTTTGGCTATATAGGTTGATTACCAAAGCACATTTAACCTGGGATGAGGAAGGATAAGGATCCAGGAGCCTGTGGAGAATGGTCCTAGTCCTGGACTTGGAAAGGGAATCCAGTTTGCAATACTTTGCAAAAGTATGAACACAGGATCAAGTTTCTGCCACTAGAATGCTTGTAGAGTCCACCTCTTTCCAGTATGTCATTGTAAATGCCAGGGCTGTAATGCAAAATGCCTTTTTTACTGCCTGGAACTGATTTACCATGGTGGGTATAATAAAAGGCAACAGCCGAGGAAACAACTTCAAAAATATTCTGTTGTACAATGGGATGTGCCTTCTTTGTCCCACAATAAGAAATAATAAAAAAATCTGCTTTTCTAAAGGAATTACTTATGTCACAACAGTCCCTGAGATGCATATACACTCCCAGAGTATGCAGAATCCCTTCCCCTCGTTTTGAGGATCTGGACAGAACACTGGAAGATTGATTGCTTGATTCAAACTCTGAAACAACTCTCACCAGAAATGAAGGATTTGTTCTTAATGAGAACCTGCTTATGTGGAAGTCCAGATACGGTTTACCCATCATGAGACCTTCTAACTCAGACACTCTTCTTACATATGTCAGAGCAATAAGAAGTACCATCTTCTGTGTTGTTGTTGTCTTTCAGCTTTTCCTGGTTAGGGGTCGCCACAGCGGAACTCTCGTCTGCTAATGATTGGCAGTAGATTTCCACAAACGCCAAGGTGATGAACCTTAAATCAACTTGATGAGCTTGTTCAAAAGGAGAAGCAGTTAATTTTTCCAGCACAAAGTTAGTTAAGATCCCAGGAAAGGGGAGGGTCCATGAGCAGACAAGTCGAAATGGCCACTAAATGTATATTTATGAAGGAGTAAGACTGACCAGAGAAAAGTAACTCAGAAATATTTCAGAACCAGTGCTACCTAATCCCTGATGGGATCTAGTTACTGGCTTGGTACCAACTCTAAAATCTTTTCCACTTGCCAATATAAGATTGCCTAGTATCAAGTTTTCCTGCTTCCTTTAGTAAACCTGCTGCATGTTGTCATGAAAGTGGTACCTAAAAGGTATCAAAACGGAATTATCCATGTAGTTAGCTGAAGCACTTTGAGAATAGGGTGTATCAAGCTCCTCCTGTCTTGTGTGAGTAGGTCCAGTCTGCAAAGAAGCTTTTGGCAACTACCCTTGGACAATACCATAAAAAGGGTAAACTAAGAATGCCTGGCCTAAAGGCAATCACCACAATGATTTCTGGAGAGCCCTTCTGAATCTTCAGAATTACCCAGGCTTTCTTACAAGGAGTCCTGGAGCAGTATTTGTTCAGTTGTCTGTTTTGAAAGGTGGCACACAGATCAGTTTGAGAAGTTTCCTAGAACTGGATCACCTCCTAGAAGATCACCTCATTGAATTACCATTTGTGAGGGTCTGCCTTGGTCCTGGCTCAGCTTGTCTGCCACTATATTTTGCTCTGACAGAATAAAAGATATTTGGAAGGCTAAGGAATGCTGTAGAGCTACCTCCCAAGCCTAGACATCCAGCCTGCACAAAGAATACAACCTTCTACCCCCTGCTTATTTATGTGCTACATCACTGTGGTGTTGTCCATAATTACCTGAAGAGGTCCAAGGGACCAAACAGGATTAAACGATTTTAAGGCAGGATGACAAACAACATCTGACATTTATCTGTGTTGATCTGTCTTAAGAATTCCACAGGCCTTGCACCTTTACCCCCCCCAGAGAAACTGCTTCCCAAACAAAATCTGAGTTGTGTATAGTTATGGGCTAACTTGGGATCTGAGGAGAAAAGGGGAAACCGGGATTTGGAGTCATTTGCTGTGTCCACCAATGCAGCTGACAGAGTCCAACACCAGAATCTGAAATTCCAGAGGATGAAGAAGCTGGGTCCATGTGCTCTTTACAAACCACTGATTTTTTATCATGTATAACCTTCTGAAGGGAATCATGAGAATCATAGAAGCCAAAAACCCTAGAATCCTGAGATATTCTTTTGCAGAAGCCTTAGACTGACCAGAGAAGCTCAAGAAAGTTTCCAGATAAAAATCTGAAAATTTACCTTCTTCTGCATAAGGAAAGCCTTTAGCTGAGATGTGTCCATAAAGCAGTCCAGAAGTATAATCCTATGTGATGGAGTCAAGAAGGATTTTGCACATTTATCTGGAACTCTGGTTTGGTAAGAAGATATGAAACCTATGCTAAGGACTCTTGACATCTGGGAAAAGTCTCTGCAAAGGTAAGTAAATCATCTAAGTAAGGAATTATATGAATGCCCTGCAGTCTGCAAAGGACCATCCCTTAAAGCCGCAGATAACCTAAATGGTAATACTGAGAACTGATAATGCAACACAGACAGAGAATTTGAGAAATTTCTTGAAGGCTGTGGTGATGGGAATGTGATGATAAGTATCCTTTAGATCTAATGTTATCATGATATTCAAAGCAAGGATGAGAGGTAACAGAGAGTGAAGGGTCAGCATTCTGAATTTTGGTTCTTTTGAATACAGATTTAGAAAGAAAATATCTAGGACTGGCCTTCAAAAAACTTCTTTCTTGGAAATCAGAAACATTACAGAGTAAAAGCGTTTGCACTTTGATCTAAAAGCAGTGGTTCTATGACTCCCATGGTGAGTAAATATTAAAGAACCCAAGGATAAAATTCATCTTGATTCGGAGAATTGGGAGGAATTCTCCTGAAAAAAGGCAGTTGTATCCAGTGCCATCTGTAACCCTCCTGCTTCACTTTTAGCACTTAAGACTCAAACCCAGAATCATATAGACCATTAAGTCTACTTTCATGTTGTGGAAAAATAATGGAGAAGGCAATACTTGATAAGTTATTATCAGAACTGGATAAGGTGAGACTTGAAACCATATATCAGCATGCATATGTTGAAAACAGATCTATTACCACCTGTAATATGATGTTCTATAGCAATATAATAACAGCTATGAATGAAAAATTGTGCTGTGATGTGATTTATAAAGATTTAACTTCAGCATTTGACAGGGTCATACACAAAACACTGATCAATAAATTAGTACAACTAGGTATTGATGTACTGTTGATAAGCTGGATAGCTGCATGGCTTACAAATAGGACATGGCAAGTATCACACACCAACTGGACAGGTGAAATCCTTGGTTACAGTCAAGGTGTCCCACAGGGCGCTGTCCTAGGCCCTTACGTGTTTAGATTGTATCTTTCAGACCTTACTTTTTCATCTGAGGTGTTCTACAGTCTATATGCTGACGACCTGAAATTGGGTAAACTCATTACAAGTGTTACAGATAAGGCATGTCTGCAAAATAATTTTACTAAATTGACCATTTGGGTACAGGAGAATAATATGTTGATAAATACATCAACATCTAAGCATATGAGATTTGGGAGACATAAACTGAAAGGTGAATATTTAATACAGGACACAGTGATTGAAACTGTACACTCATTTAAGAACCTGGGTATATAGATAGAGTCAGCTATGAGTTTTTCTAATAATATCAACCAATTGGCTAATGACAGTTACAGAACTATAGACTGTATAAAAAGATTTATAAAGTCTAGGAAATCAAACATAATGAAGTCATTGTTTGTTAGTTACATTAGACCCAAACTTGAGTATGGAATAATAATATGGAAACCCTATAGAAAAATAAGCATGTATAAACTGGAAAGAGTACAGCAGAAATATACCAAGGGCATCCATGGATGTGAAAATCTAAGTTATTATGAAAGACTAAAATATCTGAACTTGTACAGTGTCTCTTACAGATATTTAAGAGGAGATCTTATTCATGTATATAGGGCATTTAGGGACAACTACCTCTGGGAATGTGGGGTTATCAAAAAGTACTAGAGAATCATCAGATAACCTATGTAGAAGATTCTATAGGAATGAGAAGTGTACTAATTGAATCTCTGACAGAGTAGCTGATGCTTGGAACAGACTACCAAACTACAATGAAGCAAGTACTAGTTTAGATATTTTTAAGAACAGCCTGGACATTTATTATGGGAACAAGTGCTTTGGTATATTGGCAAGCTAGAAGGGCATTAATGCCCATGCTTGAAACATTTGCATATATGTATGTATGTAAGAGTCTGAAATAATCTGTGCTGCCAAAGACGAATGTAAAGAGCCAGGTTCTAGGACAGACTTAAAGAGATAGGGGCAGGAGGGTGGGAGATGAGGGATAGAATGCTGGCATAGTCTTTCTGAAGCATTAGACTGTCCCTTTTTGGAAAAGATTCTTGTTTCCTGTTGTTCCCCTCCTGCAATCCCTTTTTTGCTCCCTGTATTCCTTGAGGTGTCTGGGACTGTTTACTTTTCTTTTTAAAAAGAAATGAGGTTTGGGAGATTTGTAAAGGGAGATGGGCTTGAAAAATCAGTCACTCCCTAAATTAACTTCCCCCTTTTATCAAATTGTCTGAAGACCTGCGTAGTACAAAGGCCAAACAAAACCATTGTTGTATCTAAAGAAGAGTTTAAAATCTTAAATTTTACTTAATCAATAAACTTTTGATTACATACCCAAGCATACCTTCTCAAAACTGTAGCAAAAGCAGTGACCACAGAAACAGTATCTGCACAATCCTACACATTCTTCAAAGCATGTTTAGACACTTATAAAGGATTACAAATAATAGAATTCAGAAAGGAGCTATTGTCTGAAGAAAATAAGGTGGCATATTACCTCAAAATGTCTGCACAAAATAGAATATACTTTCACATATGTGTCTGGTAGTTAGGTACTCTATAAGCTAAAGTGGAAGAAGGGAAAATTCTCTTAACAAATTAGTCAAATAACTTTTCTTCCTTGTCCACTGACGAGGGGGTGGTATTAACTAATAATCTTTTTACTAATGAAGAGGTAGATACTACATCTGGTTCTGATCTATGATGAGAAAAAAAATATTATTTTGAGGTACTTTATACAGCCTATTCCCCCTTTTAGGAACTGAATGTTGTAAATCTGGATTATTACATGCAGCATTAGGCACTGCCTAAGCTGGCAAAATGGGAGGGAATGGGTGTAGAATGAGGCATATCCACTTGAAGGATATCATAACATCTTAATTCAGGGGGAACAGCCACCTGTTCCAAGGAAAATACCTCATTCATCTTGGAAACAGTCTGAGTGAAAGAAAAAAACCCCAAAGGATGTAGAAAGGACAGTTTCCTCAGAATCAAGAGTTACTGGCATGAGAATCTACAGGAGCAGAAGAAGCCCTGACTATATCTATGTCACATCCTCTGACAAACTTTCCTCAGGAATTTCTTTAAAAACATTACTCTAAGTAAAGATTTCTGTGAACCAGGATTAACAGCCTGCAATAACTGACTGGCTAAGGTAAGAAAATCATCTTTTCTAACAGAAATCTCATCTTCAGATGTACAATGTTTAACCTTCTGTTTTTTCTTTGCAAGTAAGAGCCTCACAGAAGTCTACCTGGAGATAGCAGTTCAGCCCTATCAAAAGAGACCTCTTTCCCTAACTACCTTGAGAATCATCCCTCAGAGTGCTCCCAAACCCAAAGATGATGGTTCTCATATGCTCATATAAGACACTGGAACAGCTGAAGAGGATGTGGTTGATCCATGGTTTACAGTAGCTGAATGGACTACATCAAAGAAACCCAGATAAGCAAGTCTGAGAAACAACTGATGGCCACTACAGGTTCATTCACTAAAGGCTGAGGCACTGGCTGAGCCTACTGTGGCAATGAGAGCTCTTATGGCATTTCCTCTTTTTAGATACAGTGAGAAAAGAGTCAGCAGGACCGAGGACAGTATCTATGCTTCAGCTGAGGAAGACATCTGAAAGGTAGTAAGAAGTCCGGAAACAAGTTGTTTGGAAGGTAAGTTGTGAAGCAAGTGTTCGCAAACAGCACACACACATATACTTTTACAAAAAAGGGGACTGTTTCGGGAAGTGTTAAGTACACCACTAAAATTCCTGTCAGAAAAGAGACAATAACAGTCGATGCAGTTTGATAGAAAAAATAACATGCAAGCCGTCACAAAGTGTACACAAACACTACAACATTAAAAAATGTTTTCTGCCTTTTTAAAACACTTCCCAATCCTTAAATTTACACACAAACAAAAAGTTCACAAAATCAGTTCACGTTTACCACAAAAATAGTCTCCACATGAAAAATAAGCCCTTAGCTAAAAATATCAGTCTCTGAAAGGAAACACCTAAGAATATGAAAAAATAACTAGGTTTCTTAAAGTGCAACTACCAATTTTAGTCAATAAATAAATATTTTCCTAAAAGGTCAACAAACTGTGTGTGCAAGGAATCCTCAAATGGAACTTATCTGCCAGAAATGCAGCTTCAAGGTTGATTGCTGCAAGAAAGTACTGAAGATTGCTTCACTCTGACTGCTGATTTCCCTCCAATGGGCTGACCAATCAGCAGTCAAGAGTGAAGATCCTGAAGGGAGACACAGCTTTGTAAACCTGTCTGGTTGTGATATCCTGGCAGGATACAACCCATACTGAAGCAGTGAGAATGCTGAACAGTAAGTTGTTGTACCAAGTAATATATTAGCAATCAAACACATTTGGCACCAGGAAATAACAAGATTATAAATTCTGCCATGAAACAAACAATCTTTCTTGTACATGTATATGTAATTCTGCACCAGTTATTTCTTTTCTGTTTTGGTCAAACCTAACAGGGTAAACAGTGATTCACATAAAACATGGATTTGCAGAGGAATATAATGGTCTGTAGAAGATATAATAAAGATAAAACACAGTCCATAAAAGTCAATCAAAGGATTTTTTGGAGTGAATCATGGACTAGTATGACCAGAAGAAAATGAATCCCCTGAAGATCTACTTTTACAACAATTTCATAGAAAAATATAACTTTGTGTTGCTGTTTTTAAGTTCAAAACTATATATATATATATATATATATATAGGATGCCGACATGGGAAGTGAGTTAGGTTGTGTGTGTGGTTTGTGGAATGGGGATGTGTTTACCCGGGTTATTTCGTTGTCGGTTATGTGTGGTTTCGTGTTTATGGACTGAATATGTGGTGTCGGTGATGGTAGAACCATATATACATATATATATATATATATATATATATTTTTTTTTTACAAAATTAATCTCTGACCCCATGTACAAAAATGGGAAAAAGGCTTATGGATGGATGGATGGCTGGATGGATGAAATTAAAATGATACAAAGCTCTGAAAGGAAGTGTGTGTGTGTGTGTGTGGGGGGGGGCAAGGTCAAATATTAATCTGTGAAATGTTTTATCTAGCAAGGATTGACAGGCTTTTTAAATGTGGCTCTTGATGCCTTGAGGCAGTCATTTAAAGATACAGCCCAGATTCCTTAAAAGAAATCTACAAGTATTTTTGGAAAACATGTGTGTGTTGCAATAATGACATCAGCAGGTATGGAGTGCTGAACAGGAAAGAAAATTATGCACTTAATGCAACAGAGCTGAATGATCAAGTCCATCCTCATCAACTAAGTAAGACTAAAACCAAAGGTGTTCAGTCAACTCAGCATCTAAAATATTCTCAGGCTAACTGCCTCTCCCCTTTACCCACAAACTCTACTAGCTAGTCACCCCTCCATATTTCATGTGTATCACTCAAAGTGAAGCAACAAATGTAGAAAAATTACAAAAAATAAATAAATAAATAACCCCTGGCAATGTCTACCATGTGGCAGAGGGAAGAAGGGTGGATGAGCTGATAAAGACATACCTGCTTACCCAGGTTTATCATTACAATAGGTACATGACTTTCATGTATGAGGAGGTCTAACCTCTGTCAATGAACAGGATCAAGTCCCAAGCTTACCCTGCTGAGTACTCATCTTGGGAACATAACTCAATCCACTGTAGTTCCAATGAAGTGAGGCTCACACTGAAGCTACACAAGCATCATTTAAGGATGCATTTCTGAAAAAAAAATGTTTGAGAGATGGCCACTAGCCTGGTTGAATGTGCTGTAGATACAGATGGCAAAATACGGTTATATTTTTCAAAACAGACTGACACAGTCAATAAGCCATACAGCCAAAGTAACTTTCATAACCATGGACCCTATTTTTCTATTACAGAAGGAAGAGTTCAGTATATTTCCTGACTGATATTGCTCTGCCAGATAAATTATCATCACTCTGGGGATGTCTGTCCATGCACTGCAAAAGTTAAATCTATCTGAAAAGTCTGCGAAGACAGCAGGCAAACAAATAACTTAATTAATGTTAGTCTCCATTGATACCTTGGGCATAAAGGTAGGAATGGTTAACAATGACACTAGAAGGACAATGCAATGAGGTTTTACATACAACGTTCTAGTCACAGAAATCCTTATGGAGGAAATAATGTCAATTAGGGAAGACTATTTTCCAAGGCATGTACTTCAATTCTGCTTTAGCAGCATGTTTTAAAAGGATGAAGGGTTAACTTTTTAAAAAGAAATGTACATTCCAAGGAAGGAAGGAATCCCTGACAAGTGGTGAGATAAGGATTGTAACCATCAAGAATGCTTTGCAAGCTTTTAAAGATCCCTAATTACAGCCTTGATGGAAGTTTGCTATGACTGTAAGGTGGACTTTTACAGAGGAGTAATACAAGTCTGCATGGAAAATCTGGGAAAGGTAATCCGAATATTGCATGAAAAAAATTGGTCCAACACCTTTGAAGTAGCCTGCATTGAAAAAAATGTGTCCATTTATGCTTGTATATTATTCTTATATTAGGTCTCTGGGCAGAAAAGATTTAGATCATCATAGCCAAGTATGACGGATCCCTAGCCATGAAACATAAGGGAAATGAAGGTCCTGTTGAGGCTTGCTTGACAGGTGAATTAGCAGGATTCTGGGGAGTCTCACAAGTTCATGCTTTTCCAGAAGATGAGGCCACAGCGTTAGCAACTCACACATGTTAATGCCAGAAATAAGAGTAAGAAAAAGAACCTGGACTTGTTCTGCTTGGCTTTATGAAAGAACTTAAGAATAATGGGAAAAGAGGGAAGCATAAATGTGTACTGGGGCCATTTTTGGATGAAAGCATCTCTAGCACATTCCCCTACTTGGGAATAAGGGGAAGAGAATCTGCTGAATCTGGAGCTAACCATGGATGGAAAGAAGTCACAGCAAGATCTCTTCCCAGCAATGGAATAGATTCTATGTGGCAGATAAGCTGAAGAACCACTTCTATGGCATCAATAAGCAATGAGTAAGCATGTCTATTAGAGAACTGCATCTCCAAGAACGTGACTAGCTATCAGAAAATCAGTCTTTGTCATAGCCTATTTCCATATCCTCATCACTTCTCAACTTGAAGTGTAAAAGACAGCTACTGCCTGTTTGGTTACATACCAAACAACTGCAATATTGGTGTAGATGGCATCAGCACCTTGCATAGGAAGACTACTATAATCTCCATCATACTGATGTGCAAACTGATCTCCATATGTGGCCAAACACCTTGGACTATCTGCCCTCGGCAATGCCCCACCATCAATCTAAGGCACAATTTGCACTAACAGCCACTACTGGGATGAGAATCTTTAACAGACTGCCAACAGGATAATTTCTGGTGTGGATATATTAATCTAAATGCATGTTTCAAGCTTTGAAGGTCTTTATGTTTTGAGACAAGGGATCTGTCAGAATTTTCTATGATGATCAAGTTGTCATTTAACAGTCTGAGTAATCACAAGTAAAAATTACCAACACCTGCAAATAATCATTTCCACCCATAGCTGACATTACAAGGATTACAGAACACACAAAGCAATTTTTTATCTTTTGCAGCGAGATAAGTGCTGTTGTACCACCCCACCAAGGGGTGTTACAGTAGCACAGCCTAAAAAAACAAAGAATGCACCACTAATGTAATATCTGCTGAACAAGTTGCTTAATTCCTGTCCAAGGAAAAGAAATGGCATCTGTCTTCCAGGCTTTCTTGCACGGAGTCCATGAACACAATTATGCCAGTTAATTGTTTAGAAAGGAGGCAAAAAGATCTTCTTGAGGTGCTCCCCTCAAATGGATCAAATCTTGAAAGACCCCCTGATTCAATTTCCATTTGTGAAGGTTTTCCCTGGTGCTGCTCAGCTTGTCTACCACACAGTTTTGCACACAGAGTGAGGCTATGCTTCAAAGATATAACCCATGCTAACAAGGCTAGTTTGCACAGAAGATAAGAATTGGTTCTTCCTTTCTTGTTTATGCAACACATCACTGTGGTGTTATCCCATGCTGGGCAAGTGTTTACTTGCCCTGGGATAAATTCCATGGTTTGTGCTTTTCACTTGTGATATTTTCATCTCAAGATACTGAAATCTGACAATTTCAGTATTTCAAGGTTTGAAAGTGAAACCATATGCATACATACATACATATATATATGTATATATATATATATATATATATATATATATATATATATATATGTGTGTGTGTGTGCATATAAATACATATTTTGCTGTTATTTTTGTTTATCTTATGGAAGAAAAGCTCTTTATACTGAGATGTCCAGCAAGCACTCCAGAAAACAATCAGAAAAGACTTCTGAAGATTCTCTTGGAATCCCAGCCTGTGTAGGAGATCCCTTACCAAAGAGAGAAATTCATGATACTTCTAAGTCATATAAATATGGAATAATGTGGATACCGTGCAGTCTGCAATGGGCTATCACTAGAGTTAGACACACTGCGAATACTCTTTAATTAGTGAATAGCCCAAAGGGTATGGCAGAGAAATGATAATGCGATCCAAGCACACAAGCTTAAGAAACGCCTGAAACCTGGATGAATTGAAAAATGATGATATGCATCTTTCAAATCTAAGGTCACTAAGAAACTCAAATTAGAAGGAATGAGTAACATGCTGTGAAGTGAGCACATTTTGAACTTGAGCACTACCACAAACTGTTTCAGGAAGGAAATCTCCAACATTATTCTTTCTATGGCACTAGAAACATTCTTGAATAAAATCTGTCTCCTAACAGACAAAGAGGAACAGCTTCCATTAGCCCCTGAGACAATATATGTTCTAAGACAGAAGGTAAGAGAAGAGTCAGGTCTGGCAGATGAGGAAGAATCTCCTGAGGAGGAGGAAGAGATGCCCATTGCCATCTGTAGCTTAGATGGATCACATTCAGGACACATTTGTCTGAAACAATCTGTTGCCAAAGATACAAACTAAAATTTAGACTTTATGGAAGGATTAAGGGACTGCCATGGTAGGGGGGAGGGAGAACAAGGTCCCTTGTATAGCCATTTTGACTTATTTGACTGTACTTTTTTCTGGAAGGGGGCATTCTTTTTGGCAACTCCCTGCCATTGCTTTTTAACTGTCTACTTACCATCATTTTGCTAGGATTATTTATTTTACATTTTGCCAAACGCAGATGAGGGGGCCGAAAATCACTTGGAAAACTTAGAGAAGGAAGGCTGAAAACTCAGAAAGATTCCGAATCAACTCTTTACTCTCATCACACTTTTTGATGTCAACTGCAGCAGAAGGTCCAAGAACTAAATCTCTGTCCAAGGGGGATTCAAAATTTCATTTTTGACATCTTCTGGGAGGCTTTGAGAATTTAGCTATGCAAACCTCCTTAAAACCGTTCCAGTGGCAGCAGCCCTGGAGGAAACTTTGACACCCCTGCACTGGCACTAGCAACAGTGGGGAACGTACACGCTGGGAGGATGACAAGTACATACATACACACACACACACACACACACACACACACACACACACACACACACACACACACACACACACACACACACACACAGTAAAGTGCAATTTCCCTTAAAAGCACACATATATCACAGTCAGTCTGAGGCTGATTTGTCCCTCTTTTTCCAGATCCCCAATAAGACTCCCCACTGGCACAGCTATAGGGTTGAGATCTAAGCTAAGTGGCCACACCAAGATTTTCAGTACCCTCTCTGTCCACCCAGTGCTTTGTGTTCCTGCCCAAGTAACTGACACACACACACACACACACACACACACACACACACACACACTGAGATTTGATTTATATACAAACACACAGACACAGAAACATACACCCACAAACACACACACACACACACACACACACACACACACACACCTGGGGAAGGCTGGCACATGTTTACCAGCTATGTCCCCTTCTGCTCAGACTATAAGGTAGTTCTGACTGCCACCGGTCAACTCTTACCAGCAACTTTAAGGCCCTTAACAAAGGGTGTCCAGTCTTACTGTGTAATGTTACTATTAATCCAAATGGTAGTCTGACCAAGAGCAAGGTTATTTAGGAGTGGCCTGCACAGTGTCACCAAATAGATATGCAAGTACACTAAGAGCTTAAATATCTCTAAATAGACCAGCCACAATTAAAAGGTTTAAATATATTTAATAATAAATAATAAAAGAACAAGACAATACTCAGTAAATAATCAGTTATAGCAAAGTTCAAAATCACAAGAAATATTTAAAACAACATTGCAGGACAGTCTCAAATAAATAAAAAAAACATCTAAGCTATACTTTACTATATTCTTATCTGAATCTAAAAGAGTTACTATGCCCTAGAAACTTACTTACAGCAAGGCAAGTGCAGGAGGTGAGTGGATATTTCCTGGTCAAAGACAAAATGCAAAAATGACCTCTCTCTCTCTCTCTCTCTCTGAAAGAGTTCTTAAATTAATATCAAATATTACTGCTAGGTTAACTTGGATGACATCACTTTTTGTCACCTGATTTTCAGTTCCCAAGCTAAACCTCCATTGTCAGAGACTAACAGAATTTAGCATCTCTCTGTGAAAAATACATATCTCTCAGATGTTTGCAGATCTAGGAAGTCATAAAACAATAAAACACTTCTACATCTCAAACCTAGTAATTACTTCTCTTTCAAGACAATACAAACAACTTCCAGCTCTAGACATTATGTCTGCTACTACACTGAAACTGAGAGATAACATCTTCTGTTTATGGCTCAGTAATTATAAAAAAAAAACACTTTAATTTGAACTATTTTCTTTGAATTTTTTTCAAGTTAACCTCCCGTGTTCCAGTTTCTATTAAACATATACATCTAAACAGTCACAATAGTGCAGGTATATTCCTGTTCTATTCCAATAGGGCATGCTGTGGTTACATTTTAGCTTGGTACTTTACACACACTTCTGTATAAATCATATCAATATTCACAAATGACATAGAATTATTCACAAAATTCCAGATGGCTGGGCTGGCAGTATTTCCCTTTGTCACAGAAGTATCCACAGAATCATAAACACATTTTAAGTAATGAGTACTGACGTCTGAAACAGAAGAAACTAAATTATACAATGCACATATCTTCTCACAAGAAGAAACTGAAGACAAAACATTCCTAATCTCTCACAATTACCCAGTATAAATATGAACATATGAGCCTGATATATTTTTTTTGAGAAACTTCATTATTTTTCTTCCCACTGAAAGGATTGGTTCATCGTGGAATTTTTTTTTTTCTGAGATACCTCACTATTTTCCCCACTGAAAGCATTGGTTCATCATGGAAATAGTCTCAGGGAAAGAAAATCTGTCAAAGGGAGAATTAGACACCACACCCTTCTCAGAATCTGAATCAGAAACTGGAGGAGTAAAAACTGCATCTATAATTTCACATTTCCCCTTTGGGTTCAATCTCTTGAATCTCTTCAGAGATAGTGGAATCCCTTTTTCTTTTACCAGAAACAGCTTTAAAAGTTGGGTCAAGAATCTGCAGACGACTGTGAGCCAAACTTAATAAATTACTCCTGTCCAGACTGACTAATACAAGAGAAGACAAATGTTTAGTTTTCTGTCTCTTTTTGACAGGAATTGCTGAAGACACAGATCCAGAATTGCCAGCAACCACTTTCTCAGGGATGATCACAACATTCTGTCTAAGCAGGGGTACTTTCCCTGACCTTTCTCCCAAGATCAACACAAGTGTCTCTCCCTTGCCCACTAAAGGACCCTAATAGCACAGAGGATGTGTCAAACCCCTGGTCTGTGGTGGCTGTAGGGACTACACCAGGGGGTTTTGAAGAAAAAGTTGAGTGGTCTAAGGAACCACCTTTGTCCATAGCCAAGTCACCCACCTGCAAATTACCAAACTGCTGTGGTGACAAAGGCTGGTAAACAACATTTTTCTCTTTTTGCCTTAAAGAAGGTCCAATCAAGCAACGGGTATGTTGTTCCATGGTCAAGCTGAAAATGATGCTTGATTCCCAAGGAAGCTTAGCAGCTATAGTCGGTAAAACAGGAAAGCAATGAAAAAGTAACTTTTCCCATGGAAAAAAAATTAAAAAGCACTTTAAACACATTCCCCAGTCCCATAAAGTAAAATAATAACAGTTTTCCACAGAAAAAAGTAGTTTTAAACAACTTTTAGCCACAAAAGTAAAAAAAAAAAAAAACTGTGCTCACATTTAACAGTACATAAATGTCACAAGACAGTCAAAAAACATTACCCTAGCTTAAAAGTACTTCTTTTTCAAAAAAAGTAGGTTTTCTTTGAGAAAACAAGTAAAGTGGAAGGTCTTCCCCAAAGGGAACTTATCTACTCAGCAATGTCAGCATTAACTAACTGTCAATCTGTGAAAGCCCACACAGGAGCATTCTTCTTGGTGGCAGGCAAGCTCTGAATGTTTCTCAAGATACCACAGGAATAACTCCTCCTTCCCATGCATGCTGCTACACTCCCAGTATAGAGGAGACATCCCATGCCATGTTTGATTCTTTTTTTGTGGCAACAAGTCTCAACTATGGTAGTCCCTGGGTTGCTGCCACTCTACAGGGTCTATGTGTCCCACATAACAACAGGTCTGGCACGGGCAACAGCAGCCTTCCCTTCAACCCACCCTCCCAGTGTCAGAACAGATACATGTCAGAATACGAGCTGTGTGGGTAGGGAAGTGAAGTGGGATACACCCCATCCTTCAGACGCCCACAAAATACAAGGGGGGATTGCGAGAAGGAAAACTATACTTCAACAGTGATTGCATTTGAACATTTACTTTTATGACAAGTTCCTCATGACCTTTGGGAAGGTTTTCAAAGTTGGTAGGATACTGATTATTCCCTAAGACAGACTTGCAGGAGGCCCTGCAGAATGGCAGTGATAAACCATTCCCTGCTCCTGGATAAGATGTTTAACCTGTAATTTTGGTGTGGAATGAAGACCAAGTTCCAGCCTCCAGAATGGTCTGTACATCTACCTCTCTACTAAAGATCATGGCAGCCACTGCAGCTCTGGTAGAGTGCAGTCTGACCTGCTCATGTAATGACTTTCCACTGTCAGAGTGGCAGAAAGTAATGTGATGATTTAGCTGAATATGCATCTCTTAGACACTGGTATACTGCAGGTTCTTAGCTGCTGATCATGTTATACACATACACAAAACCCAAATGCCTTGCTAATCTAAGCTTTAAGATAAAAAAGGCAATGTGCACTACTCTTCTAGAAAATTAAAAGTGTCAAAATGTCTAGCATAATATCATGTCTGATGAAAGATTGTCAGATTGTGGATTGTCTTCTGCAGTTCTATCTTAGAGGGGAATTCAATCAAGATAAGCAAAGAGGTATTGTGTACAGGACAGCTAGGAAGGATTCTAACAATGACTGTCCTAGCACGTATTCTGTGGGTGCTTTAGCCCATAGTGGATTACACAAATGTATTCAACATGACAGTAGGTATGAATTTATTGCACATTTCAGCCTGTGTGGAGAGAGGAGAGGACTGAAGTGAATTCAGTACAAATGTACAGTCTGCCACTGAATATATATTTTTATATTCTACTAAGCAGAGGGTTACCTATTGTATTCTCGAAAGCCGACAAGGTCGAATCTGACATTGTCGACACAAGAACAGCGAAAGTGCAGAACGTTGAACAGGTAAACGGAAATCTCAGTAAGGGGAGATTTCCGTTTACTTCAATGTAGTGCGGTCTCGGAGTTGGTATATTTAAGTAGCGGGGGTGTGGGGGGGTGCAGGGAGGCTCCCCCCGCCTACACCCTTTAGATTTTCTTTCTTTCTTTTTTTTTCTGAACATTCGAAATTTTAATGGTTCGATCATTAAAGGTAGACCTTTAGTGATTCAAACCATTAAACTTTCAATGTTCTAATATAGACCCAAGCAGAGTGTGTGTTTGTATGTACCAAAAACTATGTTGTGCTCTGCAGTTCTGAACACTTTTAAACTGAAAATAATTTTCCCTCACAACCATCTAGTCTCCTTATTTTTAGCCAAACGATCTACTTTACCGGACTCTTCACGTGCTTCACTTGTCCCAAACTGCAGCAGTTAAAAAAAGCATTATGGGAATCAAGTCTATACAACCAGAAGAAAGGGTGAACAATTAAAAAGAATTGTACATTTTGGATATGTCATCTAAATCTGTGGCACAAAGTCTGTTTTTTTTTTTTCTTTCTTTCTAAACATAACCTGAAAGAGTAACTGATGGTAGTTTACAATTTCCAGCCAGAAAACAGGAAAAACTAATAGACCTGGACTTTTTAGTAACCACACAGTTTGATACTTCTGATCTCCTTTTGTTGTTCCAACACAGTTCACAGCACCCACTGTGGGCATTAAGTGTTTCCACCCAACCAGCGATAAAGAGAGAAATTAAGTGGTCTTTGTGCAATACTTATCCTGTTTTTATTTTTCCAGCACAGTCTGACAGAAGCTCTGTGGGCATGATTCCAACCAGAAAAAAAGAGAGAAGTCATTAAGTAGATTTAGGTATTTCAGCTACACCAGAGACTCCGTATGACACTTAGTGTGCTTTTGTTATTCCAACAATTTGAGAGAGCCACAGTGAGTGTGTTTCCAACAAAACAGAAAGGGAGAGATTAAGCAGAAAATAGTCTTTCAGAACAGCTACTGTGTGTGATACTTAGCCTGCTCTTGCTTGCCAATAAAGTCAGTTGACATGCTTCCAAGACAGGGAAAAGTGGGGGAGAAACTAGGCAAAATGTAGTAATCTTACCCAAATACTGCTGCAAAATAGTCTGCTTTGCTTTTTCAAGAATTTGAGAGAAAGACTGACCCAAGGAATTAAGCAGACTTGGGCTTTTCAGAAAGGCCGACTACTTTAGTGATAATGGTCATTATTTTACCCCAGGAAGCCACTGCAGTGAACAGTGTTTCCAAACAGAGAAGGGAAAGAACATCTGGCCACTGGGTTTTCAGCAAAGACAGCTACTTTGCATGGTAACGCTTTGACAGGTGTTACTTCTGCACAACAGAATTTATCAGCCTAGCAAACATGATGAGTCAACAACATTTAAAAGGAATGTCTTTACTTTTAAGAAAGAATAAAATAAATGATGCAGTCATTAGTTCTGACAAGACAACAACTAAAATGCAAAATCAGTAATTTGGACTTAACTTTTAAAACTACTACCAAGTTAACTGCTAAAGAAAAACACAAGTACACACTATATATTATCATCTATAAATGTCCAGAGTTAGCAGCTATTCAGAAAAAAATGTTGGAGATGAATGGTTTGTGATGTTTGTCAGAAATTAGTTCTATTCTATTCCCATTCTGTAGGGTCTTGGGTAAAGAAGGTTCTGCTTCTAGAAAGTTATTTATTTATTTACTTACTTTTGTTAACTAGTTTAATCTCACTAGATTTGCTGCCTGCTTTCAAGAAATATCAGAGATGGTACTCGTGCTGAATAAATAGGGGAAATTTGATACAATAGGCATAGGGTGTCAGACAACATTCTCTGACAGCGACAGTGTGTTAAATAACTGGTGGGTGCAGTTCAAACTGAAGGAAGTTCTGTTATGGAAGATGGTTTGCCTGATGATGTTTTCTCACAGCTGGCAAAGGTGGTAGATCAAGAATATAAAGCCTTTCAGTCAAACATAATGGTGTGTGCACCTAATGATGACAAAAACTCTGGTAATACTGAAAACACAGTATAGTTTGGTTGCTACATGTAATACAATGGCTGAAATAAAATAGGTGAATGTAGAAAAACCTGTGATAGTTCAGTTAGAAGAAAAATTATCTAATGGAAGAAGTAAGTAGTTATGCTGCAGTTACTGGAGAAACTCTGAAGGATATACAGGTTTTCAAAGGCAAAATGTGTTGAGATTTTCTAATGTGACTGAACTCAGAACCTCCAGATATTTTGGGAGATGATATTTTGTACCCTGATAATGTCCATCTGAACAAGTGAGATTTCTTCATATGAGACATACTTTTGATTTCAAGTTTTGAGTCAGTTATACGTTTTGTGAGTTTCTACTAAAAAATACTGGTTCCCAATGTGAAAACCTTGGTGTGACTTTCAATGGTTCAGCTTGACTGAAAACAGTGGTTCAATCCTTTTCTAAGTAATTATATAGATTGTGAGACAGGCTTCTTTTAAGACTAAGAGTGCCTACAAATGTAATGAAACAAAATGGAGTCTTGACTGGGGATGACAAACAGAAATTCTGTTAATCTGTGAATTCTACGCTTGAGCATATTGAAAATGGTTATTATTTTGTACCTGAAAAAAGTTTTTTTTTTTTCTTCTCTTTTACGGAAACAGGTCATGTTCAGAGATTCTGTCCTGAAAGACAAAAGTGTGAAATATGTAGGAAAGTATGATATGACTAAGCTATTAGTCAATCAAAATGCACAAAATGTGCTATGGAAGAACATTTTAGGTTGATGAGTTTGTGAAAAATATTTCTGAGAATCTCAATACCACAAAATAAATTCCAGGCCAGCAATCCAGGAGACTTAATCCTCACCACTGACTCTGGTGAGGGACGGTCGCTAAGAGCAAAGATGGATTCACATAGTATTTCCAGGTGCAACTCCTTGCACCAAGCACAATTTCCCTTAAAAGCACACATGGAGCATGATCCAGACCTGGGGCTGGACTCTCCTTCTCTCTCCAGACCCACACAAAACTCCATACTGACCACTTTGGAGCTATGTGTCCTTGTTCCAAGTAGCTGACCCACACACTTGGATATTTGAGTTTTATCCACACACATACACACCTGGGAAAAGCTGGAGCAAATTTACTAGCTGTGCCCCTTTCTGCTCAGACTCTGAGGTAATCATGCTGCCACCAGTCAGCAACCCTAAGGCTCTTACAAAGGGTACCCATTTACACTGTGTAAAATTAATACTGATACAAATGGCACAGTGTGAACAAAACAGCAAGGATTTCAGGAGCAGCCACAGTGTCACTGAAACAAACATAAGTACTCTCAAGATAGACATAACCATGTGATCAGTTACAACAATACAACCTAATACTCATGCATACATTCTTTCTGTCCAGCAGGAACTACTGTTGATGCATTTTTAACACAAGTAACTTTACAAATATACTTTTAACTCAAACATCTGTACAAATCAGCGTGACAGTCAAATAACATAAAACACTTTATAAAACTCCAGCTAGCTATGCTGGCATATGTACACATGTCCTGCCCTACTCTCCCTGACACAGATGGCACTACCTCAAAACATCACAGCTCCTTTCAGCAAACTTGAAAAGAAACTTTTTTTGCAAGGGGCTTATTCCCACCACATGTGACTGTAGCTGCAAAACACTGGGGAAAAGAGCAAACTCCAATTTCACTGAAAGCCACTTCCAGCAAATTTGTATTGCAGTATCGGGACTTGCAGAATTATTTTAGCCATCTTTCTTTACAGGGAACTTTTTCTTTTTTCTTTGACTGGGGTTTCTCTTATTTTCACTGGAGGGCTGAGATGAAGTAGAGCAACAAGTATACTACATAACAGAAAATAACATAATAAAGACAATATAATGTGTTACACAATATCTCATTACATTGGATAATGCAGAGTTCTTTTCCATACACATTTGTGTTACTGAAACATGAGGAAGTTGATTACAGAGATTTGACATTTAAAGAGTAGCTAGCTTATCTAGTGAGATTTTTAGTTAGAATATGTAAAGAAGGATAATATAGGAAGCAAAAGAATTATACTGAACAAGGTATTTAAAGAAAGAATTCTAACAAGATGCTATATATGTAGAGGGTTGGACAGACAGAAAGTAAAAGTATGTATGAAATAAATACAAGTTTCTGTGGTTACCTGGAAGAAAAATTCTTAACGGGAGAAGAAGTGGGTTGTAGACTGGAGTGGAAAGTGTGGTAAAGCACAACAGAATGTAGTAGAAGCCCATTTTGGGTGTTTGTATATTGTAATTATATTAGTATAAAAGAAAGAAATTGCATGTAAGTTAGAGTAACAGTTGGACAGTAAGTTAGAAAATGTTAAGAGTGTAATTAGGAGGAGGGGTGTGGCTGAGTTCTCGGGGTTCAGCCTGGAGTAGCGCAACAGCACTACCAGTTGTTTAGTAGATGTTCCTTTAGTGACACCTTAAAGCTATTTATCATGTCTGTCTGTCTTATTTCACGGAGAATTTGGTTCCAGGTTTTTGCAACATGGTTAAAGTATAATGAATCACCTACGCAGTTACTTGATCTTGTTATGGATGGCACATCTTTGTTGAACTGTAAGACTCGATTACTGGTATGGGGTTGTAGTATTCCTTTTAGATGCGAGTAATTTTCTGGGGAGTGTGTTACTTTATGGGATATGGTAAGTTGAAAGTAGTAGAGATAGTTCTAAGTTATAGACAGTTAAGGCATTTTACGGCTGTGCACTGGTGGCTTTTGTAGGCGTGGTTAGTTGCAAATTATGTGATTTTTGTTACGGGCCATCTCTAGTTTCTTTTTAATGGTTGTGTTAAGGTTTGTAAAGACAGAAGAGATAAAGAGTAGGGAGGGGAATAGGTATGTTTTTGCTGTGTTTTTTTCTGGAGTGATCAGTACGGAATTTTTTGGCTCTCTAGAGAGATCTTAGTTTACAGTTTGTGTTTTTAATGGCTTGGTACTGGTCATACTTGACAATGTCATCGAGTAACACTCCAAGGAGTTTGACCTGTTTTACGCATTCTATTTTAGTCTTATTGGCAGATAGGATATGGAATGATTGTTTTTGATCACAATAGTCTATAGGGGTGAAAAGCATCAGCTGTTTTGTTTTAGCATTTAGGAGCTAGCCAGACCTATCTAGATAGGATTTAGTGGCTAGAGGGGCCTGATGGGTGTTATCCTGTAGGGAAGTTAGTGTTTAGGTTAAGCAGATGACGGTGTCATCTGCATATTGTACCAGTGTAGCTTGTTTAGTAGCAGAGTGTAGGTTATATTGAAGAGCAGGGGACCTAAAAGTGATCCGTGAGGGATGCCAACGGTTACTGGGAGGGAATCAAAGTAGCCTAGAGGCTATTTCGCAGCTTGTTTCCTATTGGATAAGTAGTTGTGGAACCAGGTTAATGATGATTTATTAAGGCCTAGAGAGGATAGCTTCTAGAGGAGTTTTTGATGTGCTACTCTACAGAATGCTTTTGACAGGTGCAGGAAGACTGCTGAGACTAACTTTCCATTGTTTCTGAGTTGACTGACTGTATTTGTGAAGTTTAGAAGGGCAGTAGTGGTGCTGTGGTTAGGTGGAACTCCATGTTGAGGGGAGGAGAGTAGGTTGTAGTTGGTGACGTATTCGAGGAGCTGGGTGTGGATACACTTTTTTAATATCTTGGACAGAGGTGGGAGAATAGCAACTGGGCAGTATTTGGTAAGGTCCATACAATTTCTGCCTTTATGGAGCAGTATAATTTATGATAATTTCCAAATGGTAGGGACATGGTTTTCTTGTAAGGATCTATTCATTAGACTGAAGACAGGGAGTACTATAGCTTCTGCTGCTCTTTTTGGGAACACAGCTGATAACTTGTCAGCAGTCAAGGTGGTTGGTTTCAGTTTTAGTAGGTATTTTTTTACTGTTGGGGTGGGGACACTATCAAATTTAAAGAATATCTTGATGGAATGGGGATGAGGAACAGTGAGGAGTAATGAAGAGTTTTGCTTGTTTAGTGTCAAGACAGAGTTTGCAAAGTGGGTGCTGAATTGAGCTGCTGTGCTACATGGGTGACTATTATTGTGGGGGTACAGGTTTGTCCAGGGTTGAGCAGTGACTTTAAGGACTGCCAGAAAAGTGTAGGGTTATTTTGGTGGGAATTCTGTAGGTCAGTAAAATATGCTTTCGTCTTATTAAGCATCTGTTTTTTTTTTGTTTGTTTTTTTTTGGGGGGGGGTTTTGAGATTCCAGAGATACCTGTAATTCTCTAAGGTTGTTTAGATTTTATTTTTTGCATACATTTTCTAGACACGGTCTCTTTTTGTCAATAGTTGCCTGGTAATCTTTGTTAGCCAAGGTGTTGGGATGGATTTAACTCTTATTTCTGAGTAGGGCTTGTTTGTTCAATATGGTAAGGAAAATGTTGAAGTGCATAAATGCTTTATCTAATGGTAAGTTTTTTAGGCAGTTCCAATTACATTCCTTTAGAAAAAGGTTCAGGTTGAAATTATGCAAGTTTTAGAATTGTTTGTACATTACTTGATCTGAATGTTTAGCTGCTGCCTAATAGTATATGCAGGTAGATGGTCACTAATACTACCCGGCAAAGTTCTACTGTCACTGATTTTGTAAGGATTGTTTAAGAATCCAATCCATTGTGATTTCTCTACTTGTATTTTGTGTGTCCTGGCAGTAATATTTATTAATTGTGAGAACCCGAACAAGTTTAGGTCAGGTGCAATTTTGGTTATTTGTTTCCAGTCATTGTTTACATTGCCTAAGATTACAGCCTCTATTTATGGCATTGTATATCAACTGAAGAAATCCTTCAGTTGTAGCTAGATTATTTCCTGGGGGGGTGGGTGTAAAGTCCTATTAGGCAGATGAATTTGCTATTATTGAGTTTGAGCTGAGTAGTAGGAATTTTGTTATTTTGAAATTTATTTTGAGTAAATTGGGTTAGTTCTAAGGTGTTCTTAAAGATTACTGCTACTCCACGTCCTCTTTTTGCTAGTCACTCTGTTTGGATTATGTTGTATCGGGGGGGGGGGGGGGCTTATATCATTATTAGTTCTCTCTCTCATTAACCAAGTTTCAGTTGCAATATCTATGTCAGGGTTATAATGTGAGAGGGATGTGTGGAGATCTTGGGCTCTGTTGCATATGCTTTGAAAGTCTATGTTTAGATTAAAAAAGATTTAAGGCCAGGTTCAATAAAGCCTACACTAAGTGTACATGATATGCATTCAATAAAATTCTTATCACATTTTTTGTACTTTCTAGTCACTCGGAAATTGGGCTACTGTTGGCCGAAGGAGGAGGAGAGGCAGAAGGCATGGCCAAAGGCAGGAGGAGAGGATAAAGGCTAGGACTGTGGTAGTGAGGGTCGGAACTTTGAATGTTGGCAGTATGACTGGTATAGGGAGAGAGCTAGCTGATATGATGGACAGAAGGAAGGTTGGTATATTGTGTGTGCAAGAGACCAGATGGAAGGGGAGTATGGCTAGGTGTATTGGAGGTGGGTTCAAATTGTTTTATCATGGTGTGGATAGGAGGAGAAATGGCGTAGGAGTTATTCTGAAGGAACAGTATGCTAAGAGTGTTTTGGAGGTGAAAAGAGTGTCAGATAGAGTGATGTTTATGAAGCTAGAAATTGATGGTGTAATGATGAATGTTGTTAGTGCATATGCTCCACAAGCTGGGTGTGCAATGGATGAGAAAGAAAAATTTTGGAGTGAATTGGATGAAGTGGTGATGACTGTACCCAAGGGTGAGAGAGTGGTGATTGGAGCAGATTTCAATGGGCATGTTGGTGAAGGGAACAGAGGGGATGAGGAAGTGATGGGTAGGTATGGTGTTAAACAAAGGAATGCAGAAGGTCAGATGGTAGTGGATTTTGCGAAAAGGATGGACATGGCTATGGTGAATATGTATTTTAACAAGAGGGAGGAGCATAGGGTGACATACAAAAGTGGAGGAAGATGCACACAGGTGGATTATATCTTATGTACGAGGGCCAATCTGAAGGAGATTGGAGACTGTAAAGTGGTGACCGGAGAAAGTGTAGTTAGGCAGCATAGGATGGTGGTTTGTAGGATGACGTTGGTGATCAAGAAGGGGAGGAGGAGTGTGAGGGCAGCACCAAGGATCAAATGGTGGAAATTGAAAAAGGGTAATTGTGAGGTGAAGTTCAGGGATGAGTTAACACAGGCACTGGGTGGCAGTGAATAGTTACCAAATAGCTGGGTAACTACAGCAGAGCTAGTAAGGGAGACAGCTAGAAAGGTGCTTGGTATCACATTGGGACAGAGGACGGATGACAAGGAGACATGGTGGTGGAATGAGGTAGTACAGGAGAGTATACAGGCAAAGAGGTTGGCAAAGAAGAAGTGGGATTGTCAGAGAGATGAAGAAAGTAGACAGGAGTATAAGGAGATGAGGTGCATGGCAAATAGAGAGGTGGCTAAGGATAAGGCATATGAAGAGATGTATGAAAGGTTGGATTAGGAGGGAGAAAAGGACCTGTACCGATTGGCTAGACAGAGGGACCGAGCTAGGAAAGATGTGCAGCAGGTAAAGGTGATAAAGGATAATGAGGGAAACATACTCACAAGCGAGGAGAGTGTGTTGAGGAGATGGAAAGAGTACTTTGAGAGGTTGATGAATGAAGAGAATGAAAGGGAGAGAAGGTTGGATGATGTAGGGATAGTGAATCATGAAGTACAATGGATTAGCAAGAAGGAAGTAAGGATAGCTATGAAGAGAATGAAGAATGGAAAGGCTGTTGACCCAGATGACATACCTGTGGAAGCATGGAGGTGTTTAGGTGAAATGGCAGTGGAGTTTTTAACCAGATTGTTTAATGAAATCTTAGAAAGTGAGAGGATGCCTGAGGAATGGAGAAAAAGTGTTTTGGTACCGATTTTTAAGAATAAGGGTGATGTGCAGAGCTGTAGTAACTACGATTAAATTGATCAGTCACAGCATGAAGTTATGGGAAACAGTAGTGGAAGCTAGGTTAAGAAGGGACGTGATGATTAGTAATCAGCAGTATGGTTTCATGCCGGGAAAGAGCACGACAGATGCGATGTTTGCGCTGAGAGTGTTGATGGAGAAGTACAGAGAATGTCAGAAGGAGTTGCATTGTGTTTTTGTAGACTTAGAGAAAGCATATGACAGGGTGCCTAGAGAGGAGTTGTGGCATTGTATGAGGAAGTCAGGAGTGTCAGAGAAGTATGTAAGAGTGGTACAGGATATGTACGAGGGTAGTGTGACAGCGGTGAGGTCTGCGGTGGGAGTGATGGATGCATTTAAGGTGGAGGTGGGGTTACATCAAAGATCAGCTCTGAGCCCTTTCTTATTTGCAATGGTGATGAACAGGTTGACAGACGAGATCAGACAGGAGTCCCCATGGACTATGATGTTTGCAGATGACATTGTGATCTGTAGTGAGAGCAGGGAACAGGTGGAGGAGACCCTGGAGAGATGGAGATATGCTCTAGAGAGAAGAGGAATGAAGGTCAGCAGGACTAAGACAGAATATGTGTGTGTGAATGAGAGGGAGGATAGAGGAATGGTGAGGATGCAAGGAGTAGAGGTGGCGAAGGTGGATGAGTTCAAATAGTAGTAGTTCAGAGTAACGGTGAGTGTGGAAGAGAGGTGAAGAAGAGAGTACAGGCAGGATGGAGTGGGTGGAGAAGAGTGTCAGCAGTGATTTGTGACAGACGAGTACCTGTAAGAGTGAAAGGGAAGGTCTACAAGAGGGTAGTGAGACCAGCTATCTTATATGGGTTGGAGACAGTGGCACTGACAAAAAGGCAGGAGTTTGAGCTGGATGTGGCAGAGTTAAAGATGTTAAAATTTGCACTGGGTGTGACGAGGTTGGACAGGATTAGGAATAAGTATATTAGAGGGTCAGCCGAGGTTGGAAGGTTTGGAGACAAAGCCAGAGAGGCAAGATTACATTGGTCTGGACATGTGCTGAGGAGGGATGCTGAGTATAATGGGAAAACGATGCTAAGGATGAAGCTACCAGGCAACAGGAAAAGAGGAAGGCCTAAGATAAGGTTTATGGATGTGGTAAGAGAAGACATGCAGGTGGTTGGTGTGACAGAGCAAAATGCAGAGGACAGGAAGAAATGGAAACAGGTGATCTGCTGTGGCAATCCCTAACGGGAACAGCCGAAAGAAGATGAACATATCACTCAGAAAGATTACACTTAGTCTGCACTTTGTGGTAAATTTTTATGAATCCCTGTCAATATTTAAAGCTGCAATAATATCAGTAGGAAAACTAAAATTAGGAGGAAGAAGGTGTGCGTTATGTCTGTGTTGTCTACTCCTCAGAACAGTGTAGGCTTTATTGAGTCTGCCCTTTAGATCTGATTTGTGGTTTGGGAAAAGAGTAGTGCTGTTGCGAGATGGTGGGGGTGGTTTGGTTATCATTCTGTGGGCCAGAGTTGAAGTGGATGTCACCACTTTGGAAAAGTGTAGCTGTAATACGCAGCAATATTTAGTTTTTTTGTAGTGTATATAGATGGGTGGATTGTAATGGCTTACTGGATGTTATGTGTTTAAAGGTGTGTGTGTATTTAGTAGCGACTGTGGAAACAATTCGGGTGATACTGTTGAAAAATGTGATGTTGTAAAAGACTGATGTGTTTGAGGGTTTCTGAGAGGCTAATTAAGAGGATGTATGCGCAAGTCTAAGGTTCTGATGTACGTAAAAAGAATAAGAATAGTTATAGTGGTTGCATAAGAAAATTGTGTTCTAGCATAGAATATGAGATATGGTAGGTACTTCCGAGTAGCGGAAATACTTGGTGGTGTGTAGTAGGATTTGGGAACATGTGAATAAAGCATTCTTCAATGAGAATGTAGTAGTTGGATCATTCTACAAGTGCATTTATTAACTATGAGGTAGGCTTGTGAGGATAGGATATTGGAGATAAGTAGTGATGTAGATGTAGGGGTGGAGGAGGATTTGGTGTATGCTTAGGGTTAGTAGAAGAAGGTATTAGTGGTATGGATTTTGAAAACGTGGGTAGTGGTGAAATCTTTGGAGATTTATAAGAAGGTAGGAGTAGGTTGCTTCTATAGGTGGGTGGGGTGTTACTGGAGAGTGACTTGCTAAAGGGTGTAGTTGTTTGTGCTACATGAGTATAAAAGTAGATGCAGTGGGGGTGAGTGGGAACTGGGGGAAGAGTAGGGGACTGGAATGGGCTGATGTACACAGTGGGAACTTGCAGCTCCAAAAATTATTACAAATCTGCAGGTAAGGAGATGAACACTATGCAGCCTTTGAAGCTGTATTTATACAGAGAAAAAGCTGGGTTTAACATTGCTATGGGTATGTGTAGGATGTTATTTATTATGTATTTACTTTTGAAATCTAAAATGAGATGGAATATTTACAAGTGAATATGAGGTGAATTAAATGGAGAGAAATATTTGCTCAGTCTGTCATATTAATCCCTGTGCTAGTCATGTACAGATTATACTGGTGGAGGTATAAATGTAGGGGGGTGGAGTTGTCTAGTAGTGTGCACATTACAAAACAAGCTGAGTTAAGCATTAGATGAGACATTCTTATAAGCTACCAACCAAATAAATATATCAAGCATGCTTTTTATGCAGTTCTTTTGAGGGAGTCTTGATAACGGTTACTTATTTTTGCCAACCATGTTACATTTTCAGTTAGCTTCAGGATGAGTGGGAGTTCCAGGGATAGTATTTTGTAGTTAATTAAAAAATGGGGTAAATGTTTCTTATGTAGTCAAGGGGGGGGGGTTCTTGATTGCTGTTTATTATTTTTGCTAGTGATGTTATATTTTCAGTTAACTTCAGGATGAGTGGGAGTACAGTAGTAATTTGCGGTTAATTTAAAAAAGACTTACTGAAATAGCTGGTACATTCCTGTCAGACAATACTAACCACTTCAGGATGAGTGGGAGTACAGTAGCAATTTGCAGTTAATTTAAAAAAGACTTACTGAAATAGCTGGTACATTCCTGTCAGGCAATACTAACCGCTACGTAACAGGAGAATCAAGGAATATGAAAAAGTGGAAATCATGGTCCACATTAAGTTTAGGTAGTGTTGTTGTGTCTTTCGGCTTTTCCCGGTTAGGAGGTCGCCACAGCGAAACTCCGGTCCGCTAATGATTGATAGTTGAATTTTACGTGCCGAGTTACCAGCCCTGACGCACAACCTTCAACGAAGGTACGCCCATTCACGCATGTCTCCACACAGAAGATGCTCTAGCTGAGAATCGAACTAGACAGCGTCTTACTGTGAGGCGACAATGCTACCGCAGCACCACCTACAAATAAACAGGTAAGCTATTTTAGAGTGGTTAACTGTACAACTGCAAGATATTAGATTTCTTGTGTAGATACAGCCTTTAAGGGCCTGGAGTGGTGATTTTTTAACAGCTCATACTATTAAGATTAGGGGTTGGGGAGAATGTTTTAAGGACAGGATGGAGTTTGTTCAGGGTAAAATTCCCCCAAACTGATTCACTTTTACTTCACTTCAAAACTCCATACAGTATGCACATTACATGCTTTCCTCCTTAGGACTGCTAATAAAAACAAGGTCACATTCTTGTTGGGGGGGTGGACACATACAGCTAAGTAGCTCCTCTTCTTCTCTCTCCCAGCTTCTTTTTATTACAAGAAATTCACCAAATTTCTTCCAAAAAAATCTAAATTCACTACCTTATTATAAAGGATTCAATTGCTATTGGGACTATTTGGTATTGTCTAATTATGAACAAGAAGTCTAGTGATAGTTAAATGTGAAGTGCCATTTCTAGTAGTGGTTTACAGAAAATACTTTCAAATGATGCCTAAATCCAAGCTTCTTTTTCTTCTTTCGGCTTTTCCCAGTTAGAGGTCGCCGCAGCGGATTGTCTATCTGCTCACGACTGGCAGTGGAGTTTTACGGTGTCGAGTTGCCAGCCCGGTGCCCAACTTTCCACAGAAGGCACACACACGCATGCACTCACTTATGCCTAGGGCCAATTTAGAGTGTCCAATCCACCTATAGCATGTCTTTGGGATGTGGGAAGAAACCGGAGCACCCAGAGGAAACCCATGCGACCACAGGGAGGACATGCAGACTCTGCACAGAAGGCACCCCAGCTGAGGATCGAACCGGAGAACCTCTTGCTGTGAGGCAGCAATGCTAACCGCTGCACCACCGCGGACGCCCTCTGCCTAAATCCAAGCTAAGCTGCAAAAATGAATTTAATAGAAATTAAAAACTTCAAAATCAAAGCATTTTAACCTCTACTAACTTTCAAAAGATGTCAAATTTAAGAGACTTAACTTATTTTCTTTGAAACTAGGGGAAGGAGTAACACCAACCAATTCAATGAGTTACTGAAAACTTGTCTTCAGTTTTCAATTTTTACAAAATTTAATGCTATTCTATAGGATATAGTGAAATATATAGATGATTCAGAGGTTAAAACGTCAAAAAAAAAAAAAAAGATGACTCCCTAAACACTTTGAAATACCTTCTGTGTAATATCTAAAAGGAAATCTTAAGATAGCCCTAACCTGCTGATGGCCCTGAATAATTTCTTTTTTGCTTTACTGTAGCAACTCTTATTCAAAGAGTTCCTTATAACGGAGCATGCTCATTGTTCCCTCCATGCTGCTGCTGTTTGGTCTCTGCCAGGGTATTTACATACTAGAATGCTCACATTTTAAGATACTGCCCTCATACTAAGGAAAGCGAACCTGATTAAGTTTCTTTGGGATAGTCATTACATGCAAATCACTCCTAACCTTCCCAAGGAATACACAGCATGTTACCAAAACTTTTCTCTGTTTTGTCAACTCTTAACTAGAAAAGATATTAAATTTTAAGTGTCATTTCCTGCCAAATTATTCTTTAAATGAATCAATCAAAACATAACAATGCATTTTTCTCTTGTACGCAAATAATTTGCTGGAAGCGTTCCATTTTAAACCTGACTGAATTTTGTTAAATTCTGTTTATCTTTTCTTGTATATCAAATATCATGCTGAAAAAGCCAATATGCTAGCTAAAAAGGTACAATGCAGTTTAGCTTTCTCAATATATCTTCTCTTATTTTGCATTACTAATCGTTTTAATAACTTGCATGCTATCATCAAGAAGATGAAGCTATAAGGATTAATAGGTTGGTATTATCTGTATTATCCCACTTTCTATAATATCTTTAAACTAATTATTTACATTACAAATGTCCTAGGTTCTGTTCTCATTCTGGGGAATGCTGAATGGTGTCAACTTTTCTCGAGTTTTGACTTTAAGTTGGTCTCACTGCTGTTCAGATACTATAAATCTACAGCAATATGCATTCCTTTTTTTCTTTTCCTTACTTTTATTTTAATTTTATGGTAGCTATGGTTTCACAGTTCTTAAGCAGTCTTCTTGCTGACTGGTGCTCAAATAGCTACAGTATATCCAGTTAGCTGACAACGTGTTTCATTATACCTACTGAGTTGCAGACGTGCTGTAGTCTTATAAGCAAGGTAAATGCTTGTGTACCAAACAGTTTTTAGAAGTAAAGTATAGTTGTGTATACTTACTATAAATGTAGATGTTCAAGTATATTTACTGTTGCAGTCATAACAGATGGGGATTTCCTGCCCTGGAAGCCCTTGGCGAGCCCAACTACCAGAGCATTTTCTTCTCCTCCTCCTGAAGCCAGCAGATGCCCCATAAGAGTCAAGACTTCTGGTTTTAAAGGTGGTCAGCTGGCACTATAACCTCAGTACTTTCTTTCCCCCAACAGACAGGAGCCCCCTAACAAGTCGTCAAGGGCCTAAGTTCAGAAACCCCAAAGTATGTACAGAGGAGGAGGGAATAACCTGGAACTACAGAAGAGAATGACCACCCCAATCTCGGCATGAGGGGGAGGATGGAGGGAAAGAATACTGCAACAGTGATTACATCTGAACATCAAAATATATGGTAAGTGTAAACAACTGTACTATGTTCTTCGTGTTTCACTGTTGCCCTCATAACTGATAGGATGATTCACAAAGCTGAAAGGAGGGTGGATGAAGACTTTACGGACAGGAAAAGATAACCTACAAGATGGCACTGGCAAACACTGCTCTGGACTTGGAGAAGTTTGGAAGGTGATAATCTCTGGTGAAGGTATGCACAGAGGACCAAATAGGGGCTTCCAAAATGTCCTTATTGGCCACCCTTAGATGTAGCAGCAGCTCTAGTAGAGTATGATCTTGAAGGGTTTGGTGGCTTCTTTCCGTGATGGGTGTAGCAAAACATGATTCAGTGGGAGATCCATTTGGAGATTGTCTGTTTAGAAACAGGTCTCCCCTCAATGCTACAGGCAAATACCACAAAAAGCTGGTCAGAATTCCTGACATTCATTGTTCTGTCGAAGCAGTAACAGAGTTCCCTATGCACATCCATATGCAAGATTCTTTCCCCATTGTTTTGAGAATTAGGAAATAAGGTAGACCTGACCATTTTAGGCATAAAGGAAGGGATGGTCCTAAGACAGACTCTGTCAGACTGGAAACTGATGAAAGGTTACATACACATAAGGGCCTGATGTTCTGAAACCCTTCTAACTGAAGTAATGGCTAGCATGATGGTTGCCTTCCAGGTCAGGAATCTGATGTCTGCAGAGGCAGCTGGCTCAAAAGGTGGGAAGGTGAGTTTCTCCAGAATAAAGATGAGATCCCATAGGGAAACAGGAAGTTTTCTCAGGGGTCTAATGTGGATAACCCCTCTCAGGAACTGTTTCATGACAGGATGGGAGAAGAGATAGGGTTGAGTAGACAGATATATGCTGAAACTGCTGACGCATGAATTTTAATAGAGGAATATGAAAGTCATTTGTCAAAAAGTCCTGATAGGTATGAAAGGATTTGAGGAATCTGAGTATGAAGAGGACTCCATTTTGTCTGCACTATATAGTGAATCTCTTCCATTTGGCAGAGTAAAGTTTTCTTGTCCTAGGTCTCCTGGCTTCTTTTAGAATGTCCAGAACCTGTTTGTCAAGGGGTATCCTCCTCAAGGGGGTCAAGGCATCATCCAAGCCATCAATTTGAGAGTGTTCAGGTTAGGGTGTATGATGTTGCCCTTGTTATGTGTTAATAGGTCCACTCATTGGGGCAGCAACAAAGCTCTTGCTTAGACTGAGCATTACAGGATACCAGTGCTACCTTGGCCAATCTGGGGCTATTAGAAAGACCCTTGGCCCTTTGTCCCTTATCTTCAGTAGTAAACTGGGCAGCAAGGGTATTGTGTGGGAAGGTATAGAGGAACAGGCCTGTCCAATTGAAAGAGAAGGCATGTGTCTTCTAGGTTGACCTTGTTTTGGCCCTTGAGCATAACTTTTTCAAGTGAGTATTTTCTTTGGTGGCAAAAAGGGTCCACCTCTAGCACTCCCCACTCTTTGGCTATACTGAGAAAAACTTCCCTTTGCAGTTGCCACTTGTGAGGGTCTGACAGCCTCCTGCTTAAGTGATCCGCAGTTGATTGTTTTCTCCTGGTAGGTACTGTGCCATGAGGTGCAGACTGAGAGAGTTTGCAGTTTCCCAAACGTCTGTAGCTAGGTGACAAAGAGAGTAACCGCAAGTCCCCCCTGTTTGTTTATGTACCACATAACAGTGGTATTGTCTGTCTCTATGAGTACTACTTCTGGTTTCCAGTGGTCTTTGATAATCAGACCTTTTTGGTCTGTCATCAGTTCTTATAGTGTGATGTGTTTGTTCTTGAACAGGGAGCCCCATCTGCCCTGGGTCTCTAAGTTGTTGTAATGGGTCCTCCAGACTATTTCTAAGGCATCTGTGGTCAGAGTTTGGTTCTGAGGGATAAAACTGAAGGGTAGACCCTGGCTGAGGGAGCATGCTTGGGCCCACCAGGCAAAAGTCTTTCCTGAGACAGGGTAGAAGCTTCACCCTGAAGTTGAGGGATTGACAATGTTGGCACCACACACTTCTGAGGTACCACTGCAGCTACTTAATATATAGTCTGGCCAGGGAGATCATGAGGATGCAAGAGGCCAAGAGATCCATTTGGATATTGTGTGTGTAGAGGAATTGTCTGGCTGTGAAACAGTTCCTGAGAAGGAACTTTTGGAAGTACAGAGTTAGAATGGTATCCTTGTCTGGATGAAGGAAGGCTTTCTGAAGCAAGAAGTCTGCAAAGCTCTCAGAAACACAATCCTGTTTAGAGGGATGGACTAAGACGTTTGGGTACTGACTGTGAACCCCAGTGAAGCAAAGATCTCTTGGACGTAAAACAGATCTGCTATGAGTTTTTCTATATTTATTGCTTGAATGAGACAGTTGTCTAAGCAGGAGTAAATCTGAATGGCCCTTTGACCTGCAGAAGGCTATCACTGGGGCTAAGCATTTTGTGAAAACCCTGGGTGAAGTAGACAAGCCAAAGGGCAGAGCACAGAAATGATAATGCCTCACATCTGCTTTGAAGTGTAAGACCCTCCTGTGAGATTTTTCTATGGGAATTTGGAGTTGTGTCCTTTAAATCTAAGGTTACCATGTAAGGATTGGGTGAGTACATGGGCAACAATTTTTGAAGGGTTAGCATTTTTAATGTTGGTACCTGCAAGAATCTGTTGAGCCTTGACAGGTTCACAATAGGCCTCCAGGTATCCTCTTTTCTGCGGACAAGTAAAGGCTTTGAGTAAAATCCCTTTCATTGTAATGTGATTGGTATGGGTTCCACAGAACCTTTGATGCACAGGAGCTGTAATTGCTTTAAGGCCTCTGACTGTTGGTTTGGTGGAATATTTGGGAAACCTGATCAAATTACAGGTTGTTTGAAATGAAGTTTGCAACCTCTTTGTATGATTTTCAATACCCACTGATTCCTAGTAATGACAGTCTAATTCTTTAGGAAGGACAGCCATCCTCCTAGTCTAAGGGGGGAGGGAAGGGGAAAGGTAGTCTCATGGAAGAGTCATGATTGCTCCTTGTCGGGTTCCTGTTGGCAGGACTCCTCAGGCCTACTGGAATTTGCTTGCCACTGTCTCAGTTGCTGGTGCTGCCTTTGACTCCTTTCCCTTCAATGTCTTCTATATCTAGGCTTAGACCGGGAGGCCAGAAAGGACCGTTTTGTAGGGTAATTGCAACTGAAGTGAGGAAGCTGAACCTGAAGATAGTCCTTGACCACTTGCTTGGACTTGGCCTTATCCTCCATCTTCTTAACTATGGGTTCAGCCTTTTGGCCAAAAATGAGAGCTTTGTCCACAGCAGCCAAGTGACTGTTCTCTCAGAGAGATGTGTCTTCAAATGATGGACGCTGTAGCTGCTGCCTTGCTATAAACTTTGAGCATCGCAGCCACAGTGCAATGACTGCTTTGCTACTTCAGAGCAAGAATTGCATAGGTCTAACAGTTCCTTGGAGAGAGCTTTATTTTCAGTCCCCATCAGCTTTTACTTCATCCTGTCTAAAATTATTTTCCTGATTCACCAAATGAAACTGACAATTCAAGGCCCTCACAACCAGGGTAGCAGAGGTGTAGACTTTCTTTCCAAACCTGAGCAAGGCTTGGCTTTGTCAGTTGGCAAGGGATTTTTGGAAGTGCTAGCTTTACTTCCCTTAGGACCCAGAGTAACCACTTCAGGGTCTGTTACAGGGTTCTTGAAAAGGTGACTGTGAGAATTAAGAACTCTATAAACTCTATCAAGTTTTTGGGGAGCAGGGGGAGGGAATCTGGCTGTAAGGAAGAATCCAGCAAATCATCATCCACTACCTCAAAGACTGGAGGAATGGGAAGAGGTTCGTCTCAGGGAGTTTTAGAAATTCCCTAAACCACTTCTTGGATTGTGGATAGTCCTGTGTTTCCCATTTAAAGTATCCCCCTCAAGGTATGTAGCATCTCCCCAAAGGAAACTGTACTGGGGAGGGGGGCTGAGGCAAGGTTCTCATCAGAATCTTAATCTCCATAGGAAGCAACAGATAAACCTTCCTCAAAGGTGGATTCATCATCATCCTCAGAGTCAAATGAATCAGAAGACTCCTGGGGGAGATATTCCTTTCCCATTTACCAGGAGAAGATTCAGAAGCAGAACCTGGGGCAGAGAGAGAAAGAGACGTTTGGATCAGACTATGGTGATCAATTCTTCAACACACAGAACTAGGTCCTGTTGATAGTCCTGAGTTTGGGAGTGGTAGCCAGCAGGCCTTGGCTGGGGCAAGCTGGATGCAGCATTTTTATGTGAGGCCTTAGGCTTAGACCTGAGGCTGATGTCTGTTCTAGGCCCAGGACTCAGGAGGACAGCTGAATCCCAGGAACCAACATGATCACTTAATGATAAGAGACTCCAGAACCTCTTCGACAGTTTGAGAGCAGTCATCGGAAGCTGGAACTTGCAAACCAGCTCTGGACCCAATTGATGAGCTAGGTCCTTTAAGCTTGTGCAGAAGTAGAGGGCCCTGGCAGCATATCAGACTCTAACAACCTCAGTCATCAGAGGGGACTGCAAAACAGCTTCACCTTCTTCCATGATAAAAAGTCTAGGCGGACTGGGGGATGGCAAACGAGCATCACGAATTACCCTAAGTTTGTGGCATTTTTCTTCTTACGCCTAGGGAGATCAACCTTGACTCAACAGAGAGATGACACAGTACACAAAGAACCTAACAGCTCCTTAAAGTGCTTAGCTAAAATCTCAGTTCTCTGCTTTATCATTCTACTGTTAAAGTGAACATGAAACTGACAGTTAGGTTCATCATGTTCTGGGCCCAAACAAGTTACACAAAAGGAGTGAAAGCCCCAGTGTAGTATCTGCTTGCCACAGCGGAGACACTTATTAACTTCACTGACATTAGTCACAAAACATATGAAAACCTCCCTAACAGAGTACTTAGCTTTAAACATCTTCTTTCTCTGGTGCAAACCAACTGCTGCACTGACTAGCACTCTGCTTCAGGGTCCGACAGCAAGAAAAACTGAGGTTATGACGCTGGCTGACTCTCTTTATAGCCAGATGTCTTGACATTGGTCAGGCAGTCCACCGGCTTCAGGAGGACGAGAAAATTCTCTGATAGTCAGGCCATCCAAGGGCTTCGATGGTAAAAAATCCCAACAGTTATGACTGTAACAGTGAAACACGAAGAACATCTGTAATTATATTCATTCCTATTTGCAGCAGGATACTTATATTTCATTTGTTACGCTGTCTGCTAGTAAGATGCAGAAACGCAACTTTGTGCACTATTTTAGGAGCAGACAGATCCTTACATTTCATATTTATTTTAGTTAGCTCTAGTTGTATAGCCTGTCTACCAAAGCCATAAACTGCCTATATCAAGCAATGCCTCACATTACATGCCATGCACTCTATATGATATGTACTCTATGCCATCCTTTCAAAATACATTCTTTCTGGTCTGAACTATCCAAACATATTTTATATTTATTACATGTTCTTCCTCAATGTTTACAAATCCCAAATACTTTCCTACTCAGTTGTATGGGTATGACCCAGTCGCATAATTGTCTTTATTTAAAAGTATAACTCTGATGATATGTTGTGTGGCATGCAGCTACCCCCAAACAAATGTTCATTAATATATTCGTTACAGTTACTTTATTCATAAATAAAAGTAAGATTCATTTCTGCATTGTTCCTTATAAATGGTATACTATGCTATTAGTGGGCTATGTTTCATAGTCACTTTTAAGCCCCCCCCTCCCCTTTTCAGGTGAAGGTGAAACAAGTTCTAAACTGTTCTGTACCCATCACTGCACAGTTACTATCTACAAAAGGGTAGTTTCTTTTATTTATTGACTGGGAAAGTCCACTGGGTTTAAATGCCCATTTTCAGTGGAGGTCCGGGGAGAAAAGCTCGAACAGTAAAACAAGCACACATATACAGCAAACGAAATATAGTAAATAAAATATTACAAACCGAATACTATACAGATGATATAAAAGCCCTTGGAAAAGACTCCATAGCTATAACAGACATTTAGAGCAAGTCAAAATATAAAAGGCAACACATTATGTACAAGCACCAGTACACAGGCAAAGTACATAGCTGAAATTAGTTGCATATACAGGTTGTTGGTGCAATGAGTTTTGGGTTACAGTGGTTTAGATGGCATTTCACAAGTACATGTTGGATTTTGTAAAAAGTAGTTTTTTAGTGTGATTTTAAAGGTATTTAGGGAGTCCAGTTGTGGTTTGTTTATGTGGTAGGAGTATAGGCAGTGTCCTCCTCTCTTACAGGGTTTAGCTACATTTAGAACGGTTCTCTCTGAGGAGTGGAGGGTTCGATTAGGGGTATATATGCTTAATTAAGATGGAACTGAGAGCAGGGCAGCTAGTGGGTTTGAAAATTAGTTTAAGGGCAGTTGTTAGTTGAATAAATTGGAGACACTGGTGAAAGTCTAACCAGGACAGGTTAGAGATAGCATTGCAGTGGTGAGTGCGGTTAGACAGGTTACAGGTGAATTTTGCTATCTTGTAGTAGCATTGTTGCAGCTTATTACTGAGGGATGCATGGAGGATGGTGAAAATGGGGCTCCCATACATAAGGGATGGAATGAGGAAAGTGTTAGCTAATTTAATCTTAGTTTGTCTATTGAGGTATAGTTTCGGTCAGTATAATTTGCCGAGTTTGAAGTGGGTTTTCTTTACTGTATTGAGTATATGTTGTTCAAAGGAGAGTTTATTGTCAATAGTCATTCTTAGAAGTTTTGCATATTGTGTATGTTACATGTTTCTTTTATTTGTTCCTAGCTACATGCCTTTGTATGCTGGAGGAAGGCTGTAGCTTTTGGAGATGGTTTACTGTTTCCCAGGCACTCAACAGTATGCATTTTAATTCCATTCTTACATCAGTGCATGGTTCATAGGTTAATTGGATGATACTAGGCTACTGGCCTGGAGGTATAAGCCTAGCCAAGAATTTGGCCCATGTTCTCTCAGAGTCAGCACCTGTTTCCCCTGTCCAGCAGGAACACAGGTGGGATCCCAGGGGTGTATATATTCTGTTTCCCATCCAGTCGTCCAGATTCCTCTTAAAGATGGCTAGAAAGGTACTCTGCTTGACATGGAAAGGGAGATTGCGTGCTTAGTACGTTGCTATTAATGTGATAATTAGTGGGGATGCCATTTCCCCAAAGGGGATAATGATGCATTTCTTGGCATTCAGTTTGAGGCCATATTTTGTGCACCAGTCATCAGTTTGGGTAAGGCCCTATTGGAGGAGTTCACATCGCTAGTGGAATTTAAGACAGCACCCAGCTTGCAGTTATCTGCAAACTTGGTCAGCCACAGACCACTGGTTTTGGCTTACACCTCAGAAAAGTATATCCCAAAACGTAAAGGCTCAAAGACCAATCCTTGGAGTACACAGCTCATTATGGGTCTACTACTAGAGGTGGCTTCCCCTATTTTAACTGAGTAGGTTCTATCAGTGAGTTAGTTAGCTACCCATCTGGTAACATACCGGTTGATGCCTAGTTGGGAGAGTTTATATATTATGCCCGAGTAGGGAATAGTGTCGAAGGCCTTGTCTAGGTCAAGGTAGGTTGTGTGCATTGGGAAAGTTTATCTATTATGCCCGAGTGGGGAATAATGTCGAAGGCTTTGGCTAGGTCACGGTAGGTGGTATGCATCGCCTTCCCCTCATCCATGGTTTTGGTGACTGTTTCAAAGAAGTCAACCAAGTTTAACAGGCATGATTTCCCTTTGACAAGACCAAACTGTGTGGGGTCAAGTGTGTGGAGGTTGCCAATGTCCTTGTTTATAAGGTCCATGATAATGTGTTCCATGGCCTTGCAGATCAGGCTAGTTAGGCTGATGGGCCTATAACTGCCTGGGTCAGTGGATGCTCCACCTTTGTGTAGAGGGATGACAGTGGCTGTCCTCCATTCAGCTGGGGCAAAGCCAGTGCTCAGGCTTTGGTTGAATAGGGTGCCTAATGGAGTTGAGAGCTCATGCCCGAGTTCAATGTAGGATACAGCCAATGATGTTATCGGGTCCCATGGAGAGTGTATTTTTTGCCTTTGAGAGGGCATTAAAGAACTGCTCCCTGGTAATGAGGGGAAGGGAGCAGATGCTGGGGATGTCCTGGTTTACTGACGGACGGGACAGGGGGTGAAGTATACACTGAACCTGTCTTCCAGCAGGTTGGCTACATCTATGGAATTTGTGTATGTGGTGTTAATGACTACCAGTTCAGAGCAGATTTGGGTGTTACCTTTGAGACTGCGAACATATGTGAAGAAGGCCTAGTGATTGTCATTAGTGGATGTGGCGAATTTGGACTCGAAGTTAGCCTTAGAAGATTTCACCAGTGACCTCATTTGTTTGTTCAGATAAAGGAGAGATTGTTTCCAACTTGGCACCTGCTACTTCTTGGTCCTGGACAGCACTTATTTCCTTTTATTATAGAGTTTGTTTACTGCTGCTTTCCACCAGGTAGTTTACTCTTCCTTGAGGAAGATGATTTGGTCCTGTCAGGTACTGCTGAGTCCATATGCTATGTAGGTGCTCATATAGTTTTTTGCTATAGGCTTGGACATTAATGCTAGTTCCAACTGAAGGGACGGTGGCTGTGAAGCTGCTTATACCTGATCTGAGGAGATTGTAGTCAGCTTTGGAAAAGTTTTTTTGTTTGACCCTGACGAGGAGGGGAGGGGTCAGGGGAGATGGTGACTTCAAAAGTGATCACTTTATGGTCGGATTTTACCAAGGAGGATGACACTGTAGAGATATGGACACACTGTTGTTTCTTCATGATCATTTTATAGAAAAATTCTGGTAAATTTAAGATATTCTTCGGTCAGACTTTGGTGTAAGGGGTGGGTCAAGACTTTTTTGGAGACAGAGGAAATGCACTTTGCCACCAGCTGTGCCAGACAGAAGGATTTCTTGACCATTTTGCAACATGATGGGTAAAGGAGATGGAGGTCTCTATCCACATTCCAAGGTCTCACAAATCATAATTTTGAAGTAGGGTGTTCTTCTATACTGTAACATGGTCAGAGGGTTTGTTTGCCAAATGTAACAATACTGCTTTTCTTTGGCATTTAATTTTAGCCAGTTGTCAGTGCACCAGCTATTAACATATAAAAGTTCACTTTGTAGCGTCTGAATATCAGAAAGGGATTCAAGTACAACACCCAGTTTACAACTGTCAGCAAACTTGGTTAACCAGAGTTCCTGATTTTTGATTATGTCAAAGAGAAAAGGTCCTAACTCAGAACCCTGTGGTATCCCATGGGTGATCTTCATGCTTTGTGAGCCTGCATCTGCCACCGTCAGTGTCAGTTCTGTAACTCAGACAGTTAGCTAACCATCTAACTACACAGGGATCGATTTGCAGCACTTTTAGTTTGTTGATAATGCTGGCATGTGGTACCGTAGCAAATGCTTTGGCAAGGTTGAGGTATGCTGTATGGACAACATGACCACTGTCCATGACCTGCATCATCCTCAAAGGTGAATTCATCATCATCATTAAAACAGAATCTACCCTTAATAAAGCTGAGGTAGTGGGCTCAATGGCCCAAAATCAAGGACAAATTTTAAATATTCCTCTAATTTACTTAAAAAGTTAACAGAACAGGTTTTGCAGCAACATGTACTTTCTGAACAATAAGAAGTCTGGCATTATGGACTGACTTTAATCCTCAGTGATTTACCTGAAAATCAAACATTTTATTGTGTGTTCATTATTTTGTCTTTGTGTCCGTGTGTGGAGCAACCTGGAATACTTTAAAATGCTGCAACTGTTTATGTGGTGCAAAGGCAGAGTATACTACATAGCCATCAAATGTTTGAATTGTACAAAGAGGTGGTTATAACTACTGGATAAGGGTTAGAGTTGGCTGGATGAAAGTAACAGGTTCTTGCAATTTGCTCAGTTTAAACAGCCACTACCTGGCTTTGCAGGACTAGTGTGTATTTGTGAGAAGTAAGATGGCCTACTTAACTGGACACATGAAACGCACAAACCAGGTGTAATTGCTGGGGCTGTCATTGAAGGAATATCACTACCCATCTCCTGCTGTTTGCTTATTATTCTAGGTTTGCAGAACTAATTGGATTTATGAGAAGCAATGTGAAATATTTTAGCATGTGGCAACTGTTTGTTTGGAACAAAGGTGAAATACATACATCTCCATCCTCCATCACAAGCCAGTGCCTGAGCTATGCACAGAAGTATGTATTATTTATTTATTTAACATTTGTTAACTGGGAAAGTCCGACTTGGAACAAAGCCAATTTTCAGCGTAGGCCCTGGGAGAAACGCTCCAGATGCATGTCTTTGTAACGTGGGAGGAAACTGGAGCACCCAGAGGAACCCACACGAACACAGGGAGGACATGCAGACTCTGCACAGAAGGCACTCCAGCTGAGAATCGAACCAGAGAACCTCTTCCTGTGAGGAGACAATGTAACCGTGGCACCACTGTGCACATCACTTTTCAGTGGGGGTTGTCTAAATAACTAACCCTCTTCCCTCTTATCACCTAGTTTAAATATTTATCTCATAAAATGATCAGAGAATGCCCAGAGGCTGTGTAAGGGAATTTTAACACAGGATTAATAGAGGCCTCTGTCCTGAACCCTACCAAGTCTAAAGCCAGCCTGCTTACAGGTGTACAAAGAATGTCACTACAGCTTGTTTGGGTAGCTGGGGGTGATGTTATCATTTCTTCAATTTTGCCCCCAAACCTGAGAGGTCACTATCTCCTGTTGGGATGGGGACAGTGTGGTGATTATTTCTTTAACTTTCCTCACAAACTTCACAGGAGTGCAAACAGGGTCACTTTAACTTGTATAAGAGGAGTGTATTGTCTTAAAAGTAACAGGCTGAAAACATTACTGCAATCATGTTTTTTTACTTTCAACACAATAAAACATCACATGCATATACAGCTGGCTGTCATTTGGGGGAGGGTAAAGAAACAAGCTGTTTATATATGTCTGACAGCAAATATGCCATATGCCTTTTTTTTTGTTTTTTGTTTTTTTTTAATTTTTCCAAGTTTCATATCAGATGGATGCAGAGAAGATGGCTGTCTTTTGGACGGTACAGGTGAGCTTTATATATACATATGACTGCTAAAACTTGTATCTTAATTTCATCTCAGTTCAACACCAGAGGGGATACCTTTTTTTTTTTTTGGGGGGGGGGGGCAGACACTATTCATAGAAATGCTTTAAGCATTTGTCTTCTCAGTAAATTGTGGACTGCTACTTGGTCAGCTTTGAGCATTAAGCCTCAAATACAACTCATTTTTCCTTGACATAAAGCAGTAAGACTGAATTTCTTCCATTAATCGTAACTTATTTTCAGTGAAAGAAATGTGGTTTTAAAAAAAAAAACTGAAAAACGCACCTCAGAGATTCTAAAGCTTTTATGGCTTATGGGTGAGGTGTTGGCCCCCACACCTCTAAGCTTGATGCCTTTGTTTCTTCCACAGTTATCAGAGTGGAGTCTTTCCTACTTTGAATGTGTTGAATGAATGAATGCAGGACAAAAATGAAAAGTAAGACAAACTCTGAGAAAAAGGAATGAAAAAGTAATCTGGATGGTTTGGCTAAGGCCAGGATATGGTGGGGGGACGCATTGAGTGATGTCCATGGGAGGGTGCGGTAGGGCAGGTGCTGTAGAACCCTGCGCCTACTGTGCTACTTCACCTGAACATGCAGAGGGAAATTTGACACTTGTTGACAAGCTTTGCTGGGTATGGTATAGAAAAACCCACATAAAACAATATAAATGTTAAACATACCTAAATATCACTAATATACTGTAAGATGTTCTTCAAGTGTTTTATGGTGCTTCATTGATAAAACATCTCTACAATAAGCTCTTCTCCACCAGTTAGTAATTCAACTAAATTTGCCAGTTCTACTTTGCCAAAGTAGCTGGTTAGAGTTGGAAATAATGCATGACCTGAAGGTGGAAGAATCACTATAATAGACCTGATAAATATCCCCTCACTATGCTCTCACCTCTTTCACTCAGTCACCAACTTCCTCCACAGTGCAGAGTCTGTGCTGACAACATCCGACCTCGATACTGCAGGAGTTCAGCCATAAGAGCCAACTCCTAAATAATTTCACTGAGAATTTTGTCTTTGTATAATGCAAGCAAATTCAGCTTGAAGAACCTTGCTCTGTATTAAATTCAACTAGTCAAATACTTATCTGTGCTGGAAACTGGCTTTGACATCCCCCCTCAAAAAGAGCAGTCCTAGCAATCTAAGGACAACTTACTAAGCTGGCCACTGTCCTTTCTCTTAACTAATAGTTTACACTGTATATGCCAGTTAATTAGTTGTCCTGGCTGACAGGTTTCTGCTTTCAGGAAATGTAGGAAAACCTGTTTTTTTTTGTGCCTCTCTGCCAACTGTTTTGCATTGGATATAAACTGATTACTCTGTTATAATCTGACCTGAAGGTGGAAGGTCACTACTCTAGGCTTCACTTCGCTCCCCTATCCTACCCTCAGTTTTTACCTGCTCACTCTTATTCTTCTATTATAGCTCCTACACACATATTTTACATGTGATTACTATTCTCTAACCCTCCTAAACAACCTTAGTAATCACACACACACTCCAGTTTCTCTATCTAATTCCCAGCTTTCATTTAATCTTTTAGCACCATTCCCAAATACTGTTCTCCCTCCCATACTGCTCTGCACTATATTCATAGTCACATCCCTTGCCAAACAGCACCTGTCTAGTCTACATTGTATCACTTCTACTTTTCCCAAATAAACCCTCACTTATTCCCACTGTAATTACTTTCTCATACCCTATCTTTTTTAAACTCCTCTATTCCTTGCATTCCACAGAAGATACCAGGACAACCTAACTCTCTTCCTTCATAAAAAATACTTCTTTCCTACCTACCCTCTATAAGATTACATACTTCACCACCACAAAATATCCTTCTACCCTTCAACTTCTTTTTCCTTCTTGATCTCTACTTCCCACTACCTGCCAACTATAACAGGCAGATACCTTTATTTAATCATTCCATTCCTCACCTTATCCTCTATTCTTCTCCTGCTACAGGGAGATCTCTCATCCTACCATAACTCTATAATAGGTCTCAACATACCTCCAGCTCTGTCCCAGCTATGTATTCATACTTCCTCCCTACATTCTCCACACATTGCAGCAAACCTATTTAATGATGACCCTCATCTTTACCCCATATATTGACTGATTAACTTCATTTCAACTCAAACCAAAACAAAAATAAGTGGAAAAATACTCTCAAAAACAAGCACCAGTAATTCCACAACATACTAAAATCCTTCTAGGAGAAGACATTCACCCTAATCATGTCCCCACCAATCACAATGAATATCAATACAATTTTCTTCCTCATACTACTCTAACCCTACGATGGTTAATCCTCAACCCCAATAATATAAGGTTTGCTACCATAAATATTATAAGTATAAAAATTGCTGAACTACATATCTGGATTACCCAATATAAACCTGATATTCTCACTGTAACTGAGACTTGGCTTAAACCTAGCATAAACAACTCCAAAATTACACCTCCCAGCTATAATATCATCTGTAATGACTGCATAAATAGGAAAGGTGGTGGTATTACTTTAATATTTCACAACAACTACCCATTTCTCCATATATCAAACCAATACAAAAATTCAGTTCAGCACAGCCTCTTATTACTTTCTTGCAATTAAGCAACTACAAATAAAAATGCTCTTTACAATACAGCTACACTGCAAGATATACCACATTGGATATCCATAACAATTACACAAGCAAAAATACTACTAGGTAATGTGAATGTCAAGTGGTTGGACAAACTCTAACTCCCCTACATCTAGTGTGAACTTATTTGGTTTCACCCAACTAATTAAGAGCCACACACATTACAAGATTTCAAATAAATTATTAGACTGGATCCTAGTAACAGACCCTAGCAAATACACCACCTCTGGTACAATGTCCGACTGTTTTGGTGATAGTTTCCCAAGCTACACAACCAGACATCTCACACATACACTTAAACAGCATGTTTATAAAACAACACACATCCTTTCCAAGTTTAATCCAGAAATATTCATTACTACCTTATCATCTATTAACTGGAACTTCCTATAAATATTCCCCTTAAATGATGCTGTAAATGAATTTAATATAACTTTCCTGAATATCCTTAGCACCTTCAGAAGGAAGAGACTAAAATAAATAATGCAATTTGGCTGCCAAAAAGAGTAGAATGCTAATACATGATAAAGAAAAAGCATGGAAAGAATGTCACAAATATAAAAGACCACAATATCTTGAAATCTTCAGAATGCTTTGCAATTGTACTAAAAAGTAAATTAATGAAGATAAAAAACTATACTATAATAAGTTTCAGAATAATACTAAACATAACCCTAACAAATTCTTGACAACCATTAAAGAAATCTTTTATCTCAACCATAACTTCAACTATAACCTTTCTCCCAATAACTCATCACTAGAAACAGCAATACAATTCAACTCTTATTTAATAGATAGTACAGAATCTTTAACCAGGGATTCTTCAACATCTAATGCTAACCCTGCCCAGCAGCCATGTATCACCACATCAACTTTCACCTTCAAACCTGTGCCCACATCCTATATAAAAATACTCAAAGTCAAACCATGATCTACTTCAGATGATGACCTTCCAAGCAAGTACCTTAAAATAGCAGCTGATAGCATTGCCTACCACGTCTCAATCCTTATAAATACGTCAATCTAGGAATGCCACATTCCCTCTCTTTGGAAAAAGTCACAAATTACCCGTCTGCACAAAGGAGGAAATTCAAAAGACATTAGTAACTTTAGACCTACAGCAATATTATCTCCCCTCTCCAAAATACTTGAAAAATTTATTCAAAAACAATTGCTAAACTATCTCTGGCAGGAAGAACTCCTATCCCCCACACTTACATGTTAATGCCCCCCATGTTACAAAAGTGGAGAAACTGAACTACCTGACCCCTCAGTAAAGATGCTGAGGTCTCCCTATGAAATAATGCTACTTAAACTTTTTCCACTATATAGATTAATGATGGAAGCCAGAAAATGAGAAGCTATTTCTGCAACTGAAAAAATGAGGGCATTAACTCAAGTGAATGTCCTACCAATACTCTAGGAAGAAAACAGACTGCCAGACTAAACATATAAAGCAGCTATTGTGACTGTAAGACAAGTACATATATGTTCACAGGTTCACAGATAGTTACTAGGCATCCAGTCCAGGAGATCATTAATATGCACAGCCCAAATTCTCAGTCGCTACATAGCACTGTCTGGTTAAGAAATTTGCTCAAGATCAGATAGTAGGCAAATGAAGGCTGAGGGAATCAAATCCTTTAACACAGGAATTAGCTCGTTCACAGCTACCTATCATTCAGTAAGTTATTAAAGGCCTCCTAATTTGACTCAGTTTGATCAGTAAGGCAGCCCAGAAAAAATATGACATCACCTCAAGTTGCAAATATCTCTTTAATCACTGTTTAAAGATACAAGACAGTTTTTTCAATTTAAGTGTGCAAGGGGAACTCAATACAAAAAGCACTTATTAGGATATGCTAATGGTGAGCTCTGGGATATCTCAAGCATGATACTACTTTACTGGGCAAGAGTTAATTCAGTAATATAGTTTCCTTTGTGATGAAATATGATGCATTTGTTTGTTTTTTCTTTTTGCATTCATATTCGTTTCAATTGTTGATTGTGTTTTTAATTGTTGTTATAAAAAGTTTGAAATTTAAATAAAGATATTGGGAAAAACTGACTTGCTGTAGTCACAGGGGTACACTGATTCCTCTTTAGTTTCGGTAGAGATTTCACAGAGAAGCAACAGGAGGAATTCTTTCATGTCACAGATACAATGGGAAAGAGGATATTAGGGCCAAGTAAATATAATATTTTATCCCTTAAATTTCAAATCTGTTAAACAGATGCAGTTCAACATGCTATATTAGATACAGAAAGGGAAAAAATTCAGTTTAGAAGAATGTGCTATTTAGATGAACATGGAAATAGAAGCTACTAAGCCAGTGGCGGCTGATGACTTCAAATCAAAGGGGGGCTGCAGGAGACAACTGAATGGGTGGGGTCAATGGGAAGGGGTGTGACCAACTAGAAAGGGGAAAACTAACTAAATACACTGCCCTGGGTGCCAAACCGTCATTATGAGAGTCCAATCAAGACAAAATGAAGTGCAGAAGAATAAAAATATTTCAATGTATTGGCTGCATGACAGCTTACTTAATATCTAGATGGAAACAAAAAGGTTGTGAGGCATGAAAAAATAAATTACTTTTTAAATACATTAATGGAATGCCAGTCAAAATCAAGTATAAGAAAAACAAGCAGCACTCAACTCAAACCACTTCTTGCACTGCAGTTCTAATTATAATTTATATTCAGCTTTATTAAAGTACCAAGTAACATGCTGAAAGTAGAAATCTCTGATGCCCCCACTTGTAAAAATGTTTCTTATCCAAAAAAAGACCTGCTGTCTGACAACTATCTACTTGTTTCATGGGGAAAACATGATCAAAGTAAAAAATGAAAAGCAAACAAGAAATAATCTCAAGATACATTGCTTAAAAGGATTACTGTACAGGTTATGGACCACACGATTGGCATTCTGTTTAGTTTACGGGTAAAGCCTGCAGAGATGACTGGAAGTCTCCAAGTGTAATGAGCTTCTTAAAATAATGTAATCCTGTCCTTTATTACAAATACTATCATATGCATTTCAATACCCGAGGCCTACACATTATCTAGTTAAGTATTCTCTACATGGCAACAACAGAAAGGCTTTCAATGTTGGCAATTCTTTAACAGTATGCTTATTAAAGCTTACTGGCATCTTACGATCTCAGCCAAGCTTACCTGATGATCGTCATTAAAGTATTGCTACTTAAACACAGAGCAACAGGCACTTTGAGTAATAAGCATAAATCAACAGTACAAAAAATATGACAGAAACCAGACCACTCTGCAAAAATCAAGGACAGATGAAAAGCCAATCTAGTACTTGTGTCTACCTTGGATGGGGTGGGGGGATACTCTGCACAATTTACACTGCATAACTACTCCTTGCCTTGCTTTGACACATCCAGAGTCACTACATGGGGGAGTGGGGTGCAACAAGTATGTCACAATTTGAAATGTCTCTGGCTGACTGTGATGGCCCTGACACATTTGTCATAACTCTCAACCTCAGAGCAAGAAATCTGGACAAAGCCATACAAAGAAGTGAGACAAAGGCCCAAAAATAAGGACAATTTTTAAAATATTGCTCTTATAAACTTAGAAAGATAATAGAATAGGTCTTGCATTGGTATGAATTTTCTGAATGGTATGACATCTGAAACTCAAATGTCTGTCATTATTTTTCTAACTTCAGTCTTTAATGATTTGTCACTAATTTGCCAAACAAAAACACAATTTTATGAAAAATGAACCAAAAATGTGATGTAAAAATATAAAATAGCCACACAATACAGCTGGGAACCTGTCAAAGAAGGGACACTTTAATATTAGTACTGTTAACTTGAGTAGCTGACAAAATAAAATAATCTACATGCATTTCTGAAATAAAAGTAATCTATAACTCTGATTATTACAGTTATTTCTTAATTGTAAACCCTCCATGTTTTCTTCCAAAATTGCTATTTTGCGGAGGGATTATTACGGGAAGAGCAACATTTTGAGCCAAAATCAGGGACAGTTGAGAGGTTTGGCTATGCCTAATTCTATAAAGCAATTTATTTGCATGTACCTCTCAACCTGTTAATGTAATAAATCTGGGCAAGGCCAAATATATTGGGGGAACATATAAACAGTACTAAAAATTGCTCTTGTATAAACTGAGACAGTTGATAGAACAACAGGTCTTACTTTAGCATGCATTTTTCTGAAGGTTATGAAGTCTGAAACTCAGTGTGTCATTATTTAGTGACTTAATTCCTAAATGATTTTGCCAGAAAACCACAAATTTTTATGAGGAACAAACCAAAAATAAGAAGCAAAAATCTATTCATTCTTTGAAAATCTGGACAGTTGGGAGGTATAGTTCAGCTGGGGCTGTCTTTAAGTTTGCCACCCTTCCCCCTCACAAAATCATGGAGCCTCCCCCTGCAGTCATTCCAATGATCCATTACTTGGCTATTTCACTCCATTTACCATAAACACTAATGTGCATACTGATTTACTTCTATGATGATTTGGACTTCATTTGAAAGTTTTATTTTGCATTTTACAGCACAAACACTTAAGACATCTGCAAAACAAAACTTAGCATTAAAACTTCTCTGCCCTTGAAACTCACATTAATTGAAACAGCATTGAAACCCACATTCAAAGAAAATACATTTTACCAGTGGCAGATAAAGATTAATTCTGGGCTGTTTTCAAATCATAGGCCCCTTGCATATGAAACATACATGTGCTCTTTGATGCACCTTCCTATTGTTTTGAACATTTTTCCAGTAAACAATGAAACAAAATGCATGCACCAATAATGACAAAACTGCCCAGTTCAGAACATTTCCATCATACGTCTACTCAGACTTCTACAGTCCACCATTATCAGTAAATATGCACAATTCTACAGTTCACCATTATCAGTAAATATGCACAATTCTACAGTCCACCATTATCAGTAAATATGCACAATTCTACAGTCCACCATTATCAGTAAATATGCACAATCTCTGATGTAAAAAAGTCATCTAAATAATTCCACATTAAATAAATCTGTAACTAATGAAGAGGTTGCTGCTAGCAAACACCTTTATATTTCATGGTTTCATCGAAAAATAAAGCGTCTGATGCCCCTGAGGAATAAATTGCCTATATTACACTAAAAATGATAAGCTAGCAATATTGCAATAGGAAATGGATGGCAAACTGATAACAGGCTCATAGTTAGTATCTTAACTTTTTCTGTATGGCAGCATTCACCCCTTGTGGGAGTAGAACCAACAACCTTCTGCATCAAAAGCAAGTACACCACCTGTTGTGCTATTAGCAATGGAAGCTGACTTAGCATAAGCAGGACTAAACTTCTGTTCCCCTGCAGCTCTCAGCTCCTTGTAAAATCTACTCAATACTCAACTGCATCTCAACTTCGCAGCACAAGAAATCTGGAAAAAACAAATGTATTGGGGGGGGGTCAAAAGGCCAAAAACCAGGGACACATTAAACATTGCTTGTATAATCTTGGAAAGTTGCTAGAATAAAATGCTGTGTTACCACCATACATTTTACTACCGATGTCCCTGTGCAAAACAGTCAGAGCAACATACCACTATGCCAAATCACCTGCTTTGTGAAAGAAAAATGCTGCGTTACCACCATACATTTTACTGCCAAGTTCCCTGTGCAAAACAGTCAGAGCAACATACCACTACGCCAAATTGGCTGCTTTGGGAAGAGAGGAAGACTGAAACTTAAATGGCTATCATTTAATGAATTCATTTCTCACCATAGCAGTCAACCTCTTAGCACAAAACACCTGGACAAACCCAGTAATGAGGGAATACAGCCCTCAAACATATTCAGTGAATTCAGTTCTTGCCATAGCTGTCAACCTTAGCACAAAAAACCTGGACAAAGCCAATAATGGGGTAATACAGTTCCAAAAATAAGGACAAATTTCAAATATTCATCTTATAAACTTACAAAACTGCTAGAATAGAAGGTTGTATTACTATGTATTTTCTGAAGAATATGAAGTCTGAAATACAAATGTCTGTGAATTCTACTTCTGACGGAACAAAAACAATTTTCAGCAGAGGCCCAGGGAGAAATAGTGCAGACACATGTCTTTGTAAAATGGCAGGACACCAGAGCAAATCCACACAAACACAGGAATGAGATGCAGACTCCACACAGAAGGCACCCCAGCCAAGAATCAAACCAGAAACCCTATAGTTGTGAGGCAACAATTCGATCACTGCACTATCAAATATGTACAGAATTAAACATTCAGAAACCTGAAGTCTGAAATTCAAATGCCTGTCAATTTTATTTAACATTTGTTAATCAGGACAATCTGACTTGGAACAAAAAAACAATTTTCAGCAGAGGCCCAGGAAGAAATAATGCAGACATGTCTTTGTAAGTAACATAGAACACAAAAGCAAACCCACACAAACACAGGGAGAAGATACAGACCCCACACAGAAGGCACCCCAGCAAAGAATCAAACCTGAGAACCTGCAGCTGTGAAGCAACAATACTACCACTGCACCATCAAATATCAAGCATTGCAGCATTTAGAAACCACAGATATTATGAGGAACAGATCAGATCAAATATGAGGCAAAAATCTGCAATTTTTTTTTTTATAAATGGTGGTGGGTAGGGAATTCAGGTCCTTAACACCTGCATACAAGGTACAGGGTTCAAGCCTGGGTATCTCTACCCACCACCATTTGTTCACTCTAGCCACCAGTATATAGTAACTGGGGCATTACACACACACACACACACACACACACACACACACACACACACACACACACACACACACACACACACATACAAAGCATGTGACAATAGCATATGAGGTCTTGTAGCATCAAGTATTTGTATGCACTCTACCTACATCAATAAAATTTATCAATGTTCTGCTAATTTATGAGCAAAACAATGTCACCCACAGTATAAACCTACATATTTGAATATTCACAAAACTGTAACCCTTGAAAAATAATGTCCTTAAGCCTAAGTCAGTCAAAACCAATTCAATTATATGTTTATTATGATAAATAAAGAAATAGAACCACTACCTTAAAACACACGGCAAAAGGTGAGTAGAAAAATCTTTGCATGGAAGATTTAACAAAAATTATAAAATATCATTGGCCAGTACACTAAACTGAAATACTTAAAACACATTTAAACACTTAAATACTAATAGATATAAAATGTGCTCATCTAATCCACATCGAATGCTACACAAAATGGTTGTTGCAGCAAATTTCAATCTTAAAATAACTAATACCCCATAATGGAAAGATATGAACCCACTACTAAAGTAAATAATTAAATACAGAAAAAAGCACCCAAAGAATGAAATAGATGTGACATCATACCTGAATACATTTACAAAAAAATTAAAGCAAAATCTAGAAATTAGAAAGTAAAAACTTTCAATGTTTACATTGCAATAACCTGAAATGCTCTGCATTCAACTTTTTTTGTTATGGCTTACTAACACAATCCTTAACATATGAGCTATGATGTAGGGCCAGAAAGGAAATTGCTCCTGAATTCAAATGACAGCAATACTTACTGTAAGAGAACGCAGTAATATTAATACAAAAGGGCAAACAATTTGCACAAATTTAGTAAATCTCTGAGTGTTTGAGTGTGTGTACACCTACTCACATACCCACATACACACACACACACACACACACACACACACACACACACACACACACACACACACACACACACACACACTAACAAAGACTCACATTTATGCACATACACTTGCACACAGAAATGTAAAAACATATGGACATGCAGATGCAGAAATACAAGCACATACATACATACATACATACATACATACATACAAAGGCAAGCCTGCCCCAGGTTGTCCTAAAAGGCTCTGTGCCAAATAAAATAACCACACCATTCACAAGACCAGATGGCTAGTCTTTGGTCATTAATTGTTCCCTCATCCTGGCCAACATTCATACACCCAGGCCAGCAATGGCATGGATGGAAGACTTAGCTCAACACTACTGGTCCTGTTAGGAGACTGAATTTAACTGAAAACTGCGGCACTTCATTCCTATAGTTTAATTTACGGGAGTTAACTTTTATACAAATGAATAACTATATCTGAGAATCTGTACTGACTTTTTTTTTTTTTTTTTTTTTTTTAAGTACCACTCTAAGGTTTCTAAATAAATGAAAGCTACACATACAAACATAACTGTTGGAAAAACTTACAAATAGATGTTGATTACTGTGGCTGGTGCTATGAATTCAACCTTTTCAGAAGAGATTTGAATTTAATCAGTGCTTATTGTATCTTTAAAAGATGATTCATTATCAGTCTAATAGAATTGGTTTCTCAAGCAACAGCCTCAACAGCAACAGGCATGAAAGGTAGTCTGGGCAAGCAGATTTAAAGGAGTGGTTAAAGAGTGGTGAGGAATGATAAAATGCATTCAGTAGCTCCCTACCATGCAATACTTAAGGCCCATCTACAGAAGTTACAGAACCTACATATTACAGAGCTGTTAAGGGGTACTTAAATGCAGATGGAACGACTTCTTAAAATGCAAGAGTAACTACTCAACACTGAAATCGCATTGCATCACAAAAAAAGTTACAATGCTATACTACCTCACACATACACACACACACACACACACACACACACACACACACACACACACACACACACACACACACACACACACACACACACACACACACACACACACACACACACACACACACACACCCCTTACCTGTAGTAGCTTGTCAAATCACCATAAATCCAATGCAAGTACATCCGATTCCTGCAGCAAGTGGAACCAATAAATCCAAAGACCCATGCAGGTACATCCAAACCCCACCCGCAAGATCCTCCGATCCCTGCAGCAAGTGGAACCAATAAATCCCAGTGAGATCTTCCCGACGAGATCTTCCCAACAAGAGACTGCAGCAATTCCAGACTGCTGGCGTTGCAGTCCGACCCCAACACGTTTTCCCAGCGAGTCTAAGCAGTTTAAAACTGCATAGACTTCTGGGAGCTCCATTCCTCATGTTTCCCTATCAGGACTACTGCTGAGAGTCTCTGCACATGCTCCAGACTCTCAGCAGCAGTCCGGACTACTGTGCATGCGCGAAGTCCGCAAATTTTTAAACTTTTCTTTTTTTCTATTTATTTCTTTTTATTTTTATTTCTTTTATTTTCAGTTGAGGGGGCTGCAGTCCGGCAGTCCAATAGCACGGGCCGCCCCTGTACTAAGCACTGCATCAGAGCGCAACTCCAGCTTTTGTGGTTACTCAGAAACAGATATTTGGTTGTTTTTAATGTGCTGAGAAAACTCAAACTTATACCTGTTTGTAATCAATTAAACTACTATCAGAAAATAATGCAACTTAAATTGCACAGTAAGACATACTGGCGCTTAAGAGGCAAATTGAGCTTGGCTTACAAAGCTTTACATAACGGAACACTAAGATAGCGGTCTTCAATTAAACACAATGATTCGTATTAACAGACATATAAGTCTGACCTTTCATATTCCTAAATTTAAACGTTCAGGGAAGATGAAATTTATATCTACTCTCATTCCAATATTATAGTCTAGATTTTCTGGCATTATTAAGTAATCAGATTACTCTTTGAAACTATTCAAAACCCCATATGACAACTGGTAAGGGGCTCAATGCTTCCATACTAGTATTTTGGAATCTGAATTCCATGCTGGGTAATAACACAGGAATACAAGATCAGGGACACTGAGACAAGCTGAGGTGGCTGCAAGATACACTTTGATAGAAGCATTTGACAAATCATCTCTAAGTTGCTCACACAAATATTTCAAAACCAGAGAGGTTGAAACCCTTTCAGGACACCTCTGTTACTGGCTAACCTACCTAGAAAACCTCTTCTACTTGTAAACATAAAATTTTCTAGTTGCACGTTTTCTTCCTTCCTTAAATACCTTATGTACATCTTCTTGGAAAAAGTGACTATAAGGTATCAAAATAAACTTATCTAGGCTGTCAGTTGTAATTGCTCTACGTTGGGGTGCACCATTCTCCCCCTGATGCTGTGTGAGCAGATCCAGTCTGCAAGGAAGTTTGCAGTAATTGCCTTTGGCCAATTCCATTGCAACAGAGTACTAGCTTTGCCTGGACCAAAAAGGGGTTACAACAATAGTCTTTGGTAATTCTTTCAGAATGTTTAGAAGTATCTTGCAACTCATTGGAAATGGTGGAAATGCATACAGGAGCATTCTCAACCATAAGAATGATGCACCATTTGTCTTCCAAGCATGGCTGCAAGGATGCCTTGAACAGAATGTTTTCATCTATTTTGGAAGGGGGTGAACAGATCTACTTGAGGTGTTCCCCACATCTTGATCAAGTCCTGGAAGACCTCTACATGGAGCTTCCACTCTTGACAGTCTGCCCACGATCTGTTTAGTCAATCTGCCATTTTGTTTTGCTCTGACAGAATGCACAAAGCCTGAAGAGGTAGAGAATGCTGCAGAACCATCTCCCAGACATTCACTGCCAACCAGCAAACACGGTACGACCATGTACTCCCTTGCTTGCTCAGGTACCACATCACAGTAGTGCTGTATCTGCCCACTATACAGGACTAAAAATCCATAGGCGGTGAAGAACTTTTAAGGCATAAATCACTGCCAACATCTTTTTTTACATTTATGTGCTTTGGCTAATCCAGAGGATCGCTCAAGCTTTGTAATTGAATCCCTGTGACACTGCGTCCCTTACATAAAATCTGAAGACATCATCTGGACAGATTGAACTGGGGTATGACGACAGAAAAGGAGTCCTGCATTCAGAGGCAGTCAAGTTCTTCCACCACTGTAGTTAATGTTTCACAAATCCCAGTACCAGAGCCTGGAAATCAAAGGGATGAAGGTGATGGGTCCAACAATTCTACAAGTACCACTGCATTTTTCTTATGTGTCGTCTGGTAGTGGTATCATAAGGATCACTGATGCCATGAGGCTTAGAATTCTAAAGAACTCTCTTACTGAAGCCAAGTGTAGAAGACAGAAATCCAGGAAAATTCCCTGAAACCAAGTCTAGAAGACAGAAATCCAGGAACTTTGTCTTCTGGCAGGAAGGCCATCATTTTTACTGTGCCTTTCCAACACCCTAGAAAAACAATTTGTTGATATGGTGTGAGTAAGGACTTCTGAAAAGTTCAGTTTGAAGCCCAGATGGGAAAGTAGCGATCCAATCTTATCCAAGGACTCCACGCACCTGAATAAAGAATCTGCACAAATCAAAACGTCATCTAAATAAGGAAAAATGTGGATATCTAGGGTTCTACAATAGGCAACCACTGGGCCCAGACACTCTGTAAACACTCAAGGTGCAGCAGATAGCCCAAACGATAATGCAGAAAACTGATAATATAAGCCAAACAAAACAAATCTCAAAATTTTCCAGAAATTTGGAGCAAGACGAAATACAGTTGTGTACACTTGCCATAAATGTAGATGTTTGAGTGTATTCACTGTTGCAGTCATCACACTTGGGTTATCTGCCTGCAGGTAGCCCTCATTCGGCCCGAATATCAGCGCCTTGGGATTTCTGCGTCAGATGCTGTCGCCTCTTCCATGACGTCAGATCGTCAGGGGATAAAACATGCAGCCAATGCCATTACATCAGTTTTTCTTGCCCCAGATGTCAGGAGCCCCCAAAATAGGAAGCAATTACATGGTGTGGAACACCTCCAGTAAAAAGTAAACACCATTTCCATAAGATATGGCCAAAAAAGAGGATAGGTAGAATGTATAGAAAAGTCAGGGGGCTGGAGGGAGGGTAACCAGGACTGCAACAGTGAATACACTCGAACATCTACATTTATGGTAAGTGTACACAACTGTACCATGTTCTTCATGTTTCACTGTTGCAGTCATCACACTTGGGTTGATTCCCAAAGCTGAGGAAGGGTGGGGGCACTCAAGAAGTATTAGGGCTGGCTAGCAGGCCTTGCAAGACTGCTGTAGCAAATCCAGCTCTGATTTAGAAAAGACAGGCAACTGGTAATGCTTGGTGAAGGTGTGTACAGAACTCCAGGTTGCAGCTTCCAGGATGTCCCTGGTAGGGATTCCCTTGAGAAATGCTGTAGAGGTTGAGGTAGCCCTAGTGGAATTGTTTCCGAGTCCCTGTGGGGTAGGTTTTCCACTGTGTTTGTAGCAGAAATGTATGCAGTGTGCTATCCATTTAGAGATGATTTGCTTTGAAATGGCCTTGCCCTCTGCCCCTGTAGCAAAGCTGACTAGCAGCTGGTCAGATTTTCTGAAAGGTTTAGTCCTGTCAAGGTAGAACCTAAGCTGTCTGTGCACATCCGAGGAGTGCAGGATCCTTTCCCCTTTATTCTGAGGATTAGGGAAAAAGGTTGGTAAATGGATGGATTGGTTTAAGCCACACTGGATGCCACCTTGGGCATAAATGATGGGTTAGTCCTGAGGGAAACCCTGAATGCATGGAAGATAATACAGGGTTCCACAGCCACAAGGGCCTGCAACTCAGACATTCTTCTTGCTGAAGTGATGGCTAGAAGTAAGGCTGTTTTCCAAGAGAAGAATTTTAACTCTGCTGTAGCAGCAGGCTCAAAGATGTGTGAGCTTCTCTAGTACAAAGTTAAGGTCCCAGGCTGGTATGGGAGCTCTCCTCAGGGGTCTTAGATTGTTAGCTCCTCTCAGGAACTGTTTGACCAGAGGGTGAGAGAAGAGTGGGTGGCTCAGTATTGTAATGAGCTGAGATGGCGGAGGCATGAATCTTAACAGAAGAGAAGAATAGGTGTTTGTGGAATAGTTCTGCTACATAATCTAGGATTTGAGGTAAGGTGGGCACAATTGTGTCCTTTCCCGGAGACCGGCTCGAAGAACAGTATCTTTTCCACTTTTCTGAATAGGATTTCCTAGTACTAGGCCTCCTGGACTCAAGGATGACATCCAGCGCCTGTTTGCTGAGGGTTGCTAGTGATGTACTCCTGGAATGAGCCAGGCTGCTAGGTTCAGGGTTTGCAGCTGAGGGTGGAAAATCTGGCCCTCCTGATGGGACAGCAGGGAAGGGGTCTGATGCAGGTGTCAGAGTGGCACTGCTGTCAGACTGCGTAAAAGTGGGTACCAGTGCTGGCGTGGCCAGTCTGATGCAATCAGGATTGTCCTTGGCCTGTCCTGTTTGATCTTGAGTAGTACTTTCGAGAGGAGGGGCTGAGGGGGAAGGCATAGATTGAGAGGTTTTCCCATGTAAAGGATAGGGTATCCACTTTTCATGCTTGGCTGTGGGGGGGGGGGGTTCTGGTGCACAATTTGCTCAATTGATGGTTCTGGGGGAAGCAGAGAGGTCCACCTCTGGTGTCCCCACCTGCGGATTAGAAGCTTGAATGAGTCGGGTTCCAGTTTCCACTTGTGTAGGTCCATTAGATTTCTGCTTAAGTTGTCTGCCAGTGCATTTTGTTTGCCTGGCAGGAATTGAGCTTGCAGGTGCACTAGATTGCTGAAGCCTGTGTTCCACAGAGCCATGGCTAACCTGCAGAGTGGGTAGGAATGAGTTCCCCCCTGCTTGTTTATGTACCACAAAACTGTTGTGTTGTCTGTCTTTATTAAGAGTTGTCCTGGAAGGATAAGGTATTTGAAGGCTGTCAGTGCATTCTGTATAGCTAACATTTCTTTTTGATTGATATGCAAGTGCATTTGTCTTGGGCTCCATTTGCCTTGAATGCATTTGCCTGCCATGTGAACCCCCCATGTATAGTCTGATGCGTCCGTTGTCAGGGTTTGGGCGGCAGGGGGGTTGAGTGAAAGGGAGTCCTTTGTTGTGGTAGCAGGCCTCTGCCCACCAAAGGAACTCTGTCCTTAGGCAAGAAATGATAGGAATCACTGTTTCCAGGTCCTGAGAATGTTGACACCAGAAACTTTTTAAGTACCATCGAAGTTTCCTCATATGCAGTCTTGCATATGGAATTAGGAGAATGCATGAGGCCATGAACCCTAGGGCTTGCAGATAGCTGGGTTTGGGTGGCCAGTAGTTTGAAGTAGTTTGTCAAATAAACCTGTTTTTCTGGAGTGAGGAATGCCATCTGGGAAGTTGTGTTCAAGCTTGCTCCCAGGAATACAATTTTTTGGCTGGGTTCCAGATGTGATTTCTTTTCGTTGATGGTATACCCCAGAGAAGTTAGGAGTCTCTTTACAAATGTCAGGTGCTGAAGCAGCAATTCCTGACTGTCCGCCTGAATCAGGCAATCGTCCAAGTATGGGTAAATTTGAATTTTTCTCTGCCTGCAGTATGCAATGGCTGGAGCCAGGCATTTTGTGAATACCCTGGGCGCAGTAGATAAGCCAAAGGGAAGTGCAGAGAACTGATAGTGCATAGAGCCTGCCCTGAAACGTAGACATTTCCTGCAAGATTCCCTTATGGGGATGTGCAGATAAGCTTCCTTTAAGTCTAGGGTGACCAGCCAGGAGTCCCTGGCTAGCATAGGAAGCAGCTGTTGGAGAGTAAGCATTTTGAATTTTGGTACCACCACGAAGGTGTTGAGAATTGACAAATCCAGGACAGGGCACCAAGAGTTTTCTTTCCTGGGCACCAGAAACAGTCTAGGTAGAAATCCTGTTCCATTTGCTCTGCTGGAACAGGTTGAAAAGCCCTGATACTGAGAAGAGAAGTACTTGCTTTTGGGGTTCTGCCCACTGGTTTGGGGGGAGGTCTGGCAATCTGCTTGGGGTTGGCAGTGAGTGGAAATATAATCTGTATCCCTGGGATACAATGTTTAAGACCCATCTGTCCTGGGTAATGTACTCCCAGATTTTTGAATGCAGGGCGAGTTTTCCTCCTAGGGTTGCAAGTACTTGGGCATGACTGGGAAGGATGAAGGACAAGTCATTGTGAACTTTTTCCATAAGAGGATGGCTTACCACTCCCTGTTTTTGACGTGGGAGCACTCCATTGTTTAGATCTGTACATACCCTGACACTGTAGTCTTGGAGGTCTGCTGCCCCTGGGTTTGGACTGAAAAGGTCTGGGAGGGACTGGAAAAAAACAGTTTTTTGAAGGCCAATGCCTACTAAATCTAGGTGGCTGTACCTGTAGGAAATTAACAGTTTGTATAGATTTAGCTTTTTCCTTCATCTTTTTAAGAACTTCTTCTGCTTTAGCGCCAAACAAACGTTCTTGGTTTAATGGAGCATCTAGTAATTTTGCTTTGACATGGTCTGGCAAGATTTGTTCCTTCAGCCAAGCATGTCTTCTAAGAACAGACCCAGTGACAGCAGCCCTGCAAAATGTTTCTAAGGCATCAAAACCACCCTGCAAAGTATGTCTTCCAACTTGGATTGCAGAATGCATTAACTCTTGTAAATCTTTATGTTCTGCATAATCAGGAATCAACATAATTTTTTGTTTAATTAATTCCACAATATGCTACTGGTACTTCAACATGTGAAACTGGCAATTTAAAGCCCTGATGGCAAGAGTTGCAGAGGTATATACCTTCTTCCCCCATCTGTCTAAAGCCCTAGAATCCCTGTCTGAAGGGGTAGGGTTTTTGGCTGTAGTAGCCTTAATACCTTTAGGTCCGTGGGAAATGGTCTCTGGATCCGCAGTGGGATTTTTAAATAGAAATTTGTGAGAGTCAGGTACTCTGAAGTCCCTGTCAGGCATTCTAGGAGCTGGTGGCAAAATATCAGGGTAAGACTGGATTCCATGAAGACATCATCTACAATTTCCACAACAGGGGGATAAGCTAGAGGTCTGTGCTGAGGCAAGTTTAAAAATTCCCCGAGTCTCTTTTTGGACTGTGGGTAGTCCTGGCACTCCCAGTGGAAATGCTCTCTGAGGGTATGCAGGGTTTCACCAAAAGAAACGTCCTCTGGGGGGGGGAGGCAGAGGGAATGGAATCCTCTGCATCTGAATCCTCAAAGGTAGAAAAGGGTATGTCCTGGTAATCTGAGGGGTCAGAGTCATCGAACTCATGATCTGTAGAATCAGAAGGAAAATCAGTTCTTTGTCTTTTAGAGGGGGAAGGCTGGCTTCCCCTTATTAAAGTAATAAGGTCTTTAGCCATTCCATTCTAAGCATTTGTTTCTGTGGCATGGGAACTTGAGATTGTGCTTTGGTCCTCAGTTTCCTAGGTGTAGTGCGAACTCTGGGCCTGAGAAATATAGGTAGTTTTATTCAGAAATGAAGTAGTCGGTTTAATACGAACATCAGAAGGTCTGAATCCACCCTCAAAAGCTGGTGCCTGCACAGCGGTTCCAGACCCATCCAAGGTAGAGACATCCGCAGGTTCCATAGTCGAAGAAGCATCTCGCGGCATACCAGACACCGAATGGATTTCAGTAGAGGCCTGCGAATCTGTAGAAGCGGGTATCAGGGGATGTGAAAGTGCCTCACTGAGTAGCGGCGGACTGGCGACTAGCTTAATGGAAGCGTCGGCAGTTTTGGATTTATGTGGTCTGTCTCTGTCTTTATCCTTACGTTTTTTCAGAAGATCGGTAGTCATATGGCTTATCGAAGCCATTTCAGAATATGGAGAACGAAAGTGAAAGAATTTAGCGACAAAGATAGCCCGATGATGAATAGTTCAGGTGGTGAACAGGGCACAAAACCGACAACGGGGAACGTCGGTGGTCTGGGCCTAAACAGGTGACAAAGTAATAATGAAAATCTCTGTGAGGTATTTGCTTTCCACAGGCAAGACAATTAACTTTTCCTGACATCGGTTAGAGCAAGCAAAAAGGATCCCCAACGGGGTACTTAGCTTTAGAAGACTTCAGGTCTGAAAGTCGAATAACGAAAATTTCAGGTAGCAGCAGACAGGCACTTGCGAACTGCTTCTGCTTCGGGCTCCGCTCGGCAAGAAAACCTGATATAATGGCGTCGGCTGCATGTTTTATACCCCTGACGATCTGACGTCATGGAAGAGGCGACTCTGGTATTCGGGCCGACTGAGGGCTACCTGCTGGCAGATAACCGAAGTGTGATGACTGCAACAGTGAAACACGAAGAACATTAGGGTGATAAGAGTCCTTGATATTTAGAGTTACCATGAAACAGTGGTCTGGAAACAATGCTTGTATCACCTGTAAGTTGAGGATTTTTAATTTTGGAACTTTTGCAAAGGTGTTTAGAAAGGACAAATTTTGAACATGTCTCAAGGAATACTGCTTTTTTGGCACCAACAAAATTCCACAGCAAAATCCTTCACCTTTTTTGTATCGCATGCACTGGTTCTATGACCCCTGCTTCTATCACGTGATAGAAAACTGAAGGAAACAGCTCTAGCTGGTCTGGTGTGGTTGGGGGGATTCCCTTGAAATGAGAATCTTCTATCCACTGCCAAGTGTATCCTTTCAGAATTATTCTCAGAACCCATTTACCTGACTATTTGCGGTCAGGCTGCAGGGTTGCAAAAGAAAGCCCTGAGAAGGATGAAGAGAAACACAGTAAAAACACAAACTTCGCTGTAAACAAGATTACAGTTTCACAAATATCATGAAACTGTCAGCTACGATAAAAAAAGCCTTTATTCCACAGTAACAGTAAGAACTGGTTAAGCGCTTTCATCTACAGGTAGTAGACTTCCTCAGAGCACTCCTTGGAGCGCTGCCAAGCCACCTGCTGTATGGGTTTTGGATCACTGGGAGAAAACTCCGCACCAACACAAGGAGACGATAACACAGCTGCATCCGGCGTTCTCCGTTATCACCTCCTTGTGTTGGCGCAGAGTTTTCTCCCAGTGATCCAAAACCCATACAGCAGGTGGCTTGGCAGCACTCCAAAGACTGTTCTGAGGAACTCTACTACCTGTAGATGAAAGCGCTTAACCAGTTCTTACTATTACTGTGGAATAAAAGCTTTTTTATCGTAGCTGATATTTGTGGAACCGTGATCCTGTTTACAGCGAAGTTCGTGTTTTTACTGTGGTTTTACAAGGATGAAGGGAAGGAAGAGGGGGTATGGGTGCTCTCTGATTTGGCATAGTCATTCCTATGCACACGGTAGATCCTTTTTCAGAAAGGAACCGCTTTTATTTAGTTTCATTTAATGACAGAGTATAATGTCTGGCAAGGGGTTGCTTATCCCAGACTACTCCTCTACCTAAAGGGTTTAGTTCTCCCATACCTATACCAGGTACTGGAATAGACCCAGAGGATATATCTAACTTCAGTTCTATAGTGGCCAGCAAACACTACAGGGAGATGAAGCAAAAAGTTAAGTGGTCTGACAGCCGAGCAGTGGCCTCAACAGAATCACTAACCATAGGCTGAGGTATATTTTTATTTTGCTTTTTTATTTTTGGGTGCAACTGGATTTGTTAGGGAGGGGGTACCAGACTTAGGATCCATCAAGTCAGGGGAGAGAACACCAGCCAGGACAATAAACTGACAGTAAAGAATATGCACTTAACGTTTCTAGTAATAAGTATGTCCCCACACAACTAAACTCTGCCAGACTGTGCTATTATCACAAAAATAGTCTGAAATGTGTTCAGAATTAGTTAAAGAATTTCCAGTACACAAAGTTCAAACACCAAAGCAAGCAATGTTCAAAACAAGTGTTAAACACTAGCTCCATAAACTTTAACCATGTTAAACTACCATAAATAACTATAGTTTTTAAAGACAGAGAGAGTAAAATCTCCACAATACATTCAAATAACTTAATTCACAGTAAAACTGTGATCTGACATTAAAAACGCACAGAAAAGAGTTACACATACAGTTAATAATGTATAAATGTTGAAAAATCCAAGTTCTGCAATATTTTCCTGTCAAAAGATGAAAATAAAGCACAGCAACAACAGTAAAGACGTGTGATTAATGTGTGGTTCTGACCAAATGAGATAGCCCCTATAAGCAGAAATTCCCACAAGAATTACTGTAAACACTGACAGAAATAAAAAAATAAAACAGATAAATATATATTTTAAATAAACATAAAAATAGAAAGATAATAAATCTAATAATAAAATAAGAGTAAGGGGTCCTCAAATGGGGCTTATATGAGCAGCAATCCAGAAAAATCTGCACAGCATCATGTGAAGGGTCAGAGCACTTTCTTCTCTGTTCAGCAGAAAAAGAATGAACATTCACTTCCTGTGACAGCTGAAGGTTTCCCTCTCAGGATATGCTCTAGCAAACAGCTGTCATGGGAAGGGAGTGGAAGTGGAGTCTGAGCTTTTGAAAACTGTCCAGTACTGGGTTACCTTGGAAAATTACCCAAAATGTGACTGAAGCAGTGGAAACGATGATGTGTATTTACTTAGCAGTTAGCCAGCCATAATACAGCATCTTGCCAGGAACTGATAATTAAATCTAGGAGGAGAGAAGAAACAGAATATAAATGTTAATAACAGATTCAGGAAGGTATGAGAAGATACCATCCCACTGGTTACTAATAATAATTTTAATTTTGAGATTTATGAATGGCCCAATAAGAAAAAGACCAACTACAAACCTGCTTTTGAGCAACAGCAACGTGCAATGTATCAAAGCAGTTACAGACAATAAGTTAAAACATAAATGGCCTCACAGATCTGATCAAGCCTCATTTAACAATGTAATAGATGAAAAGGACCATAAGAAGCTGGTTAAAAGGGGATGAGGAGAAGGTTTTTGCTATTTATGCTGTTATCCAAATGCAGAGGCCCTATTCATTTGAAAGCAACTGTTTGTGATAGATGAGGCGCTATTAGATAAAAGGGAATGATATGTAATGGTGAGGGGGTTACTGGTAAGGTAGAAGGATCACTGTAGCCAACATATATGTGTTCTCTAAAACAATACAAAAGGAAGTAAAGAAGATAATAGCAGCCCTAATAATTTTTTTTACAAATATATTTTGTGTGCAGAACAGGACTAGAACATGACCACCTACTCGAAATGTTGCTGTAGGTACAAAAAGCAAAACATCTCAATTAGGTGAATTTTTTAAAAAGTAGTAAGAGTTTTAAGGCTAACCAATGTAGAGGAACAGGTTGAGGAATGACAAGAGTTTGCATTCCACTCTGCTAGGCATGGCACCTGGTCAACAGCAGTCAGATTTTATACATCACAGGAGCATGACGACTTAGTAGAAAGGATAGAAAGTGCTAGAGTTGATTGCTGTTCATGCAGTCCTATGTCTGCGAATGGTCTACAAGAATGTCTATGAACAGAATGGGGTGCCACTGGAGATTTCTAATATAAAATGGAAGCATTTAGCCACTGCTGCCAATCTAAGCTAATACAAGCAATAAATGACTTACCAAAAGTGATAGTGCTATAGCTGAAAGGTGGGACAATGCAAAGCCAAAATTAATGAAAAACAGTAATTACTAGCCAGTTGTCTTTAGGAAACTGCTGCAAATATAGTAAGTCATTAAAGAAAATAAAGGATTCAGGGCCTGGAAAGGAATTTAACACAAAATGAAGCTGAAACACCTTGCCAAACCAAGAAACAGACAAATTACCTCATGAATAAATGGTTTAATAAGGGTGGTCTTGAGACAAAGCTAATACTCCTCAGTCTGAAAAAATTTCAAGCACATAGGCTTAAGAAACAAAGTGTAAGTGGGATCACAATGGTAAAGGATCTGTAGGAAAAGGCAACAAAAAGATGCTCCCGTAGCAAGATTAGGACTAGCATAAAGTATTACGGTGGTGCAGGGGTTTGGACTTTTCAGTCAGCTGATCTTTGAAATGCTGGCATCAATCACTTGTTTTCAATGCTTTGTGAAGTTTAATTAATCATCACACACACACACACACACTTAAAAATTACATGACTCCTCACCTAAGGTGGACAAACAACTCCTGCAAGTTTGTGCCTCAAGGACAACTTACTAGGTCGCTTTAAAGTGGTGTGTAGAGAAAAGGAGGGGGATGTTTGAAGGGATGTTTAAGTGGACAAGTGTGGATCATGAAGATAGTACAGTTGTGTAAAATTTTACCATAACAGTAGATGCCCTTCTCTTCACTGTTGCAGTATTCTTTACAACTGGGATTCCCTGCCAAGGGCAGCCTGACATCCGGCCAGTATACCAAAGCCTTTTGGTTGCAAAGGGTATTCCATACGTCCGCATATGCTCTCCATGCATGATGTAGGGCATAAAGGTGACATCCTGATGCATCATCCTCAGAACTGAAAAGGCCCAGTACGACCAACAGTCTAAGAATAGAGGTAGGTAACAAGCATATCCAGAAAGAGAAAAGGAGCAGGGGGAAGAGGGAGGGAGGGAATGAATACCACAACACTGAAGAGAAGGACATAAACTTTTATGGTAAGATTTTACACCACTGTACTATGTCCTTCAATATCACCGTTGTAGCATTCTTTACAGAAGGGAGAGTGTAAAAGCTCAAGAAGAAGACTGGGAGGAGGAAGGGCCAGAAGAGCCCTACAAGAAGCCAAGGAGAGTGGCCCTGGCAAAACCAGCTCTGGCCCTAGAAATCACTTCCAACTTACAGTGCTTAGTAATGGTATGCATACAAAGACCTGGTTGATGCCTCAAGAATAGAATTAGTATCCAAACCTTTGAAAAAAAACACCAGAAGAAGCCACAGCCCTGGTGGAATGAGCCTTAACAGACAAAGGAAGTCGCTTCCCATGAAAAGAATAGAAAAACAAAATGGCTTTACATATCCGAGAAAAAAAATACTTTGCTTGGAAGCAGCCAAACCTAAAGAGCTAGGATGAAATGAAACAAAAAACTGCTCACATTTAGGAATGGCTTTATTTTTTTTTCTGAATAGTAGTTGGTGCAAATCCAAGGCATGAAAAACCTTCTTACTAGCAGACTATGGATAAGGGAATAAAGTGGGCAAATGAATAGCCTGATTAAGAAACAACTCATTAACCACCTTGGGCATAAAAGAAGGATTAGTACGAAGGGACACCCTGTCCTTATGGAAAACTAAAAAAAAGGGAACAGCCATAAGGGCTTGCAGCTCAGACACCAGTCTGATAGAAGTAAGGGCCAGAAGCAGAACAGTCTTCCAAGAACAATGCTGTAAGGAAGCTGAAGCATCAGGCTCAAAAGGAGCCTGAGTCAAAATTTCTAAAACAAAATTAAGGTGTCAGGAAAGAGGGACAGGCTTCCCTAGAGACCTAATGTGAAGGATACCTTTAAGAAACTGTTTGACCTCAAATCTAGAGGCTAAAGGGGGAGTCAAAGGCAGAAAGATAGCTGAAAGCTGGACCTAAAAAGAAGAATATTTATTTACTTAACATTTGTTTACCGGGAAAGTCTGACTGGGGCACAGCCCATTTTCAACAGAAGTCAGGGGAGAAGCACTCCAAGCGCATGTCTTTGGAATGTGGAAGGAAACTGTAGCACATAGAGGAAACCCACGCGAATGCAGGGAGGACATGCAGACTCCGCGGTAAGGAAGGACCTGTATCCCCCTTGCCTGCAGAATGCAATCACAGAAGCAAGTCATTTAGTGAAGACTATTGGGGCAGTAGAGAGGTCAAATGGCAAAGGAGAACAGAAAATGCCAGGAAGCAACAGAGAAATATAAAAACTTCTTGAAAAGGGGATGAATAGGAATATAGGAACTCAACATAATGCATCCGAAATTATCCAAGTGCAACTAACACTGGGCAAGACTGCAATCCAGGTTGCAGCTTGTTACAGATCCCCCACCATGCCCCAGAATTCCCACTCTTCATTTCTTAAGCTAATGGAAAATATTAAGGTACAACCCAATACCTTAATTATGGGCGATTTCACCTACCCCACCATCAACTGGGAAAACTACTCATGTACCAACTCATTCACTCAACGTTTTCTAGAATTCATAAATTCCAACGCCTTGGTTCAGCTTGTCCACACCCCCAACAGGGGCAGCAATATCCTGGACCTCGTCATTACCAATATGGGTAACCGGTGTTCCACGCCAGAGGTCAACTCCTCGCTGCTCAGATCCAACCACAAGCTAATCGCCCTAGACATCCATATCCCACCCCCCATTAAGGAAACCACCATCAAAAACTACTCCAAAGCCAACTTCTTGCTTCTTACGACAGAAGTGGCAAACTTCACAACACCCATGCAAATGGAAAATAGAGGTACGACTGCAGAGTTTTACACAAATGCACTGTATAAGTAGATACACGAGTGCATGGATCATGCCATCCCCAACAGTACCAAGACGCTATCCTCCAAAAAAAGTAAACCAATTTGGTAGTTCCCTGCCATAAACAAACTCTACAACAGAAGGAAGAAGCTGTTGCAAAAAAGGAGTAAAATCCCTAAATTGGAGGAACTCCCAGGTCAGCCTCAGAAAGAAGCTGAGATCCCTCATAAAAATTCTCCAAAGCCAGTTATGAAAATAAAATCGCCACTGATTCCAAAGACCACCACAAAGCATTCTACAGCTATGTCAAGAATCTCAATGGCAACACTCAGATCTGCTCTGAGCTACAACACAATGGCACTAAATATACAGAACCAACTGATATAGCCAACATCCTGGCAGATAGGTTCAGTGCTAACTTTACCCCCCACTCACCCTCCAAAGGGCCATCTTAATACTGGAAGAATGCAAAGCCCCTGTAATCACGGATGATCAAGTAAAGACAACACTCTCCAAAGCCAAGAAAACAGCATACATGGGACCAGACTACATCCCAGGCTGCATACTGCATGAACTACAGAACAAACTGGCACCCCACCTAAGTACCATGTTCAATCATAGCCTCACCTCAGGCTATGTGCCTACTGAATGGCACACAGTGATGGTTATCCCACTCCACAAAGGGGGTGCCACCATGAACCGCAGAAACTACCACCCCATTAGCCTGACGAGCCTGGTCTGCAAGGCCATGGAACATATCACCTTGGAGCTTATAAACAAAGACAAAGGTAACCTCCAAACCCTGGACCCCACTCAGTTTGGGTTTGTAAAAGGTAGATCACGTCTACTAAACCTGATTGACTTCTTTGAAGTCACTAGAGCCGTAGACAATGGCAAGGTAGTGCACACAGCCTACTTTGATCTCGCCATGGCTTTTAATACCATCCCCCACTCTGGAATTATAGATAAACTCACTAAACTGGGCATAAATCCCTATGTCACAAGATGGGTGGCCAACTGGCTCAATGACAGAACCCACACAGTAAAAGTAGCCGACTCCAAGTCCGACTTCAGACCAATGATGAGTGGAGTACCACAGGGTTCGGTCCTGGGTCCTCTCCTGTTCGGCATCTACATCTCTGAAGTGCAGGTCAACACAGAAGGTCTTTGGCTAACAAAGTTCACAGATGACTGCAAACTGGAAGCCATAATAGAATGACCTAATGACGTAGACATTCTACAAAAGGGTCTCACAGAGACAGATGCTTGGTGTCAAAGTCATGGCCTCAGGCTCAATGCCAAGAAGTGCACCGTCATCCCCTTTGGGAAAAACTCGGTACCCATGAACTACCACATAAGCGGTAGCTCACTAAACACTGAAAGTGTGATTAAGAGACCTTGGAACACAGGTGGACAGTATTCTCTCCTTTGATAACCACATTGCCACAATAGTCAGGAAATCCTTCTACATGGCACACCTCATCAGAAAAGGGTTCTCCTCTAGAAAAAAGGAGGTCATTGTTCCTCTCTACTCATCCCTCATCAGACCCATTATAGAGTACAATGCCCCGTTTGGCATGTATCTCACAAGACACCTACAACAATTGGAAAGGCCACAGAAATACCTCACTAAGAGGATTACCAGCCTCAAACAGATGCCATACTCAGACCGTCTCAAAAAATTCCAGCTCTACTCCGTCAGATATCGCCTACTCAGAGGCGATCTCTGCCTAACATACAAAGCTATGTCAAACCCAGAGCTGTTGGACATGCTACACTTAAAGAAATCCCAATCTCTCAGAACCACATGCTCCAGGGACCTAAACCTTGTCACCACAATAAACAGAACATGCTGGAGGGATAGATTCCTGTCCCAGAGACTTCCCATACTCTGGAACAAACTATCCATTCCTGTCAAGCAAAGCTCCTCATTGGCCCTATTTAAGAAAAATCTTGACGACTGGATGGGAAATAGAAAAATCACCCTGGGGATCAGTTCTGTGGCACTGCCTGACAGGGGCACAGGAAAATAATTTTCTTGGGTGGTGAACGCCAGGGAACCTTTTTGGCTAGGCTTATATAGGCCCCAAGGCCGAGGGCCTAGTACCTACCTATGAATATGAAGATAAGCATCCTTGAGATCCAGGGAAACCAGTAAAGAAGATCTGAAGAGAAAGCATCTGAAGAAGAGGAATCTTCCAAGAGAAGGAATCTTCAAAGGTGTCAAAAGGTGTTTAGCTGAGAAAGTCTCGGAATGGGGTCTTCTTTGTCTTTCCTGGCTTCCAAAACTTCTCCCCCCCCCCCTGAGTTCTCTGATTGAGACTTTTTACAATTTTTGAGCCAGGCCCCCCTAGGCTTCTAGTGCTGATGATGAGTGTGCCCAGGTTAGCTTTGCAGCATTATTTTTTTTTTTATTTGGCTGCGTGTTTTGTGGAAGTTGGTTACTATACACTATTGTTCGTTGGTTACTGTGAAATTATGGAAAGATCCCAGGAGTCCTGGGTGACCTTTACCCAAATAGGAAGAAACAGGGAAAGAACAGAGAAAGAGGAATGTGACTGAGAAGAAGAGAAGTGTCAGACAGTAGGCTTCTGAACAGAAGGAGTTTGGGAATCCTTAGCAGGGGGAGCCCTTCTGCCACCCTTCTTACCTTTGGGGGAAGGGACAGACTGTCTACGAACAAAGGCCAGTTTATTAGGGTAATTCCTCTAAATTTTGGGCACAGTAAGGCTTTCCCTTTTTCTTGCATGGACTTAAACAACTCCACAGTAGCAGTGCCAAACAAATGATTATTGTCCAGAGCAGCATCCATCAGTTTAGCCTTGATATCATCAGGTAAAGGCTGAAGTCTGAGCTAGAAAATGCCTTCTCACAATGGACCCAAAAGCAACAGCCCTAGATGAAGCATCAGCTGCATCACAGCAGCATTTAATGGAGTGGCGGGCCACTTGGAAGGACGTCCAAAGCAATAAAGAAGATAAGAAATAGCCTGATAGGCTTGAGTGAAAACAGCCAAAACATACTTGGTCATACATATCTGATAGTTAACAGCTCTAAATGCCAGGGTAGCAGAAGTATGCACTTTCTTATCCAGTCTGTCAATGGTTCAGCTATCCTTATCAGATGGCAGAAATTTAGTGGCAGGCAACAATATGGAAGGCTTATCTGAAGCCACAGACACTAAAGAGGGGTTAGCCAAGGGACACTTATATAGAAACTTGCAGTCTTCAGGCACATTATAAAACTTATCAGGTTATTTTGGAGCAGTGGGTTGAGTCAGGAGCCTCAGAAGCAGTAGTAAAAACATCCAGCAAGGCAGCAAGAACTGGATGAACAGCAGAGGGCCTAGGAGACTCCATTTGCAAAAGCTCATAGTACTTCTTCTGTACATCAGACACTTGAGCACAGTCCCATTTGAAAAATTCCATCATTCTGGAAACAGTATCACCAAATGAAATCTCCTCAAAAGGAGAATCAGGACTGATAGTCTTGTCTTCCTCAGAGCCACAGTCAACAGACAAAAGAATCTGGGAGGAATAACTCAGGGACTCTTCATCAGAATCAACAGCATCCTCCGCAGAAGAACCCTGCTCCCTCTGCCTCTTATGAGGGGTAGAAGACCAGGAGGGAGCAAGAAAAGACACATTCTGTGGAGGATAGACAGCCATAAGGTCATTAAACAATCCCTGAGTGACGTTCTTTCTGCTGTTCACACTGGCAATCTTTGTGAGCAGGAGAAATATATTTAACTTTCTGCTTCTTTTTGAGTGGGACATCAGCCTTGTAAAACTTTGGTGGCTCTGACCCCTGATGGCACTCAATAATGGCAGTCGGGTCCTCTTCCATAACTAAAATTGGAGGGACAAACATAGGCCCTTCAGTAATAACCAGCAGAGGTTCCCATGTACGTCAGAGGTGGACATCTGCAAAACCTCCATGTATGTGCATGGCATCGGGTCCATGCCACCTCTGAAGCAGTTACTGCAGAGGAATCCAAAAAAGAAACTGGATGCTCCTCTGGGCTTTTACCAGCTTTGAGGGAGACATCCGGTGAAGATGGTGCAGCTGAAGAATCAAGCCTAACTTTCTTGGCCTTTTTCTTCATTGACAGCTGGTCCTTGGGCAAGGAAGATCCTTCCATGGTATATGGCATCATACTCCTCTGGGCTTTCAACAGCCTCAAGAGCGACGTCTGATAAAGGTGGTACACCCAAAGAATCAGACCTAACATTCTTTCATGGTATCCTTAGCCAACAATTTAAATTGTTAGTTCCCAAGATAAATTGCTAGGGACGAAAGCTGAATCCTCAACGTCTTAGGGACAAAGGACTGCCAAATCCCGCAAGAATTATGATCATGTTAAACACCTAAACATAACAAACAGTGCTTGTGACGATCTTTATGGGGAATCTGTCTCCCACACTGGCACTTTCCATTTCTTGATGACATGAAACCTGACAACCAGAATAAAATAAAAAACCCCAATGGTGCACTTATCGGAAAGCAGTAGAACCAGCAGACGAACGGGAATATAGACCAATGAGTTGGTGTTTGAACTGATGGCAAATAAGTTCTGAGAATGGTACATCCAAATGTTGCCTTTATGCCCATACACCATGCGTGGAAAGCATGTGTGTGACATACGGTGTACCCTTTACAACCAAAATGCTTTGGTACATGGGTCAGACGTCAGGTTGCCCTTGGCAGGGAATCCCTATTGTAAAAAGTACTGCAACAGTGATATGGAAGGAAATCTAATGTTACAGGTACACAACTTCTGTGTCTTTCACAGGTTCCTTGCTAGTTACTAGTCAAGAGTTTGCTAGTTACTAGTCAAGAGTCTAGGATACCCTTACGGATCCAAGCCCAAATTTACAACTGTGCCAAAGCACTGTAGTTAAGTGACTCACTCAGGGTCACATATTAGACAAATGAAAGTGAAAAGATTCAAACCCTGTACCCTTGGAACATGAAGCAGCTTATTAACAAATCCGAGCTTTAGTCATCTGCACTAGCTGCCAACTGCATGATGCAGTCCATAACTTCATAACTTCAATGGTAGAACAGGTTCCCCAGCCACTACTCTTGGTTGGATTCATGGCAGAATACCACAGTGGATGGTGGCTCCAAAGATCAGCCTAGATCTAGAGCTCACATCCAGCTTATAGTGCCTTGCACCAAAGTCCAAGCTACAATGACACGGATGTCATCCACAGGAGAGTTCCTGAAATAGGCTACTAAAACTGTGGTGAACCTTGTAGAATAAGCTTTTTGTTTCCCTGCCAAAGCCTTATTATTACAACAAGTCCAAGCTACAATGACACGGATGTCATCCACAGGAGAGTTCCTGAAATAGGCTACTAAAACTGTGGTGAACCTTGTAGAATAAGCTTTTTGTTTCCCTGCCAAAGCCTTATTATTACAACATCACAGGGAACTGTATTCAGATGGCCACCGCAGATCCCTTTAGGCCTAGCCTGGCTGTACCAAACTATAAAACAAAGTATAGAGAGAGAGACACCTGATTTTTTTTTTTGCTGAGCTAACCAATATCACATACCCACACATTAGGTAGTTCTTCTATGTACTAAGTCTTCTTTTCAAGAGGAATAAGATGACGTTCCCCACGTTTCAAAAGGCTTTAATTATTTGATGAATGAGCATATTCATCTAAAGATGACTTTATGAAATCCACAGTATTACAAGTTAACTAAACTGCAAGCTCCCCTTTATACACATAAGATCAGGGGCCTGCTGGTGAAAGCAGCAGTCATCTGTTGTCAGTGGAAAATATGTAGTGGGATTAAACTCCTGATACGATCCCAAAGCATCCTAACTAACATAGCTGCAAGTGCAGACCACTAGGGGAGAAAAACAATCAGATGTTTTGCTTTACCAACAGTTCTCACTGGTCTAATTTTAATCCGAGTTACTACCAATTTAATAGAATATAAAAATTACTGAACATCTTTTAAGCATAGAGCATGTTTCTGTTCACAATAATTAATCCAGGTGCCCTTAAAAAAGCTCTTTTACAGGAAATTTGATGAAAACATTTAAAACATCCCACCTTACTTATTTTTTGTCAGGATTTTCACACAAAAAATGTTTCTTCAGACCTACTGAAAATTCAATCCAAAATAAAAACCAAAATAAAAAAAATATCCAAGCATTTGAGCAAAAATGAACTACCATAACTGTAATGTTCCTGTAGGTTTCGACTAGAGACTTAAGCCAGACTGTGGAGATTTAAGTCCTGATGAGTGGAATATTTGCCCCTAGAGACAATCCTCCAAGTAGGATAGTCTATGATTACGTTTTCTGAGTGCCAACACTTTTTCTCGAGCAGCTGGTGTTTACACATGGTGTATTATAAGCACACGGTCTCAAGTGCCACTCTAGTCCCCTTTTTTCCAGCAGAGTGTTTTTTTGTTGCCTTGGAGTGGCCCTACCTATAATGTACCCAGGATATGAAACTTAAAGCTGTTATGATCAGGGAATTCCATAATGTGCTTGAGGAAGGTTTTTTGTGACTAATGTCAGATAAGTGATGTTCAGTCCAAATTTTAAGCTTATTGATTGTCTCACCAATGTAGAAACATTTGCATTTTTCACACTGAGCCCTATGGACCACTCATTCTATGTTGCAGTCTCCCCTAATTGTGCTGGCAAATTTCTTGTTGGAGTATATGTAGGCATAGTGGTCCTTACCGCTCATAAGATTGTAATATCTGCAGTCAGGGGCCTACATCTGTGGTTGCCTTTTACCATTTCTGGAATTTTTTTTTCTATTTTACCCTCAAGTTAGCCCCTAATACTCTTTGCTTTTTTTTACAAATGATATTCAGTCCATGTCCAGAAATGTTCCACATTTGCTTGTTATCCAAAATTATAAACACAGTTGGCTGTAACTTTTTTTTTTTTTTTTTAGTTCTTTATAGTCCTTGATGAAAGTGAGCACCATGCTTCTCCTCCTGGCCTCTGCTCTGGAGTCTGAGTAAGAGTTCCTGTATTCCCTGTGGTTCCTAACAATTTGGTCAAAGGATGTGGGATCACTGTTTGATCAAAATAAGTCAGCTTTAGCCAAATGTTACGCTTGTAGAACTAGGTATAAATTTCATGCTAATGTAAAAAGACATCAGTGGTCACCACTGCTTGGGAAATACAGTAGGCAACAGCAAAACACAATGCATCAAATATGCTACAGGTGAATACCAACTTGACTATTTAGCCATGGGTGAAACATCTCTAGTATAAAATATGGTCTAGGCTGGGCTGTGGCAGTAAAATAATTAGTTTATAACTTGTCAACATTTAAGCAAGCTCATGTGAGCTGTCAAGAGCTGCAAAACCACTAGAATGTTTCTTATTCACTAAAGTTGTAAATTGATAGTCCATGAAAAAGCCTATATGATGAGCTACAATTTAAATTGCCAAATTCAAGATAAAGATGTAGTAATTCCAGTACTCCTGCAGAATTGCAATAAAAGGTACAACTTAACTTAATTGCATAACAGGCAGCTACCCACAGTGCAGAAGATTTGCAAAAATAGATTATCAATTCACATAAAAACAGATGATCAATTCACACTCTGTCCATGGACAGAAAGAACAGTAGCCTAAACAGTCAGTCTTAGTAGCAACCAACTCCTAACAAAATCAAAATTAAGGCTAACTATCAAGGTGCATACTACTTTGCACTGTTACAGCAACCAAATATCACATGAAAACAAAGCACTGTAATTGAATTTCAGCTGCAGATCAGTCCACACCAACAGGCTTGCTGGACAAATGGTGCTAATCAAATCAAGACCATAACAATGAAAAGGGTAGCAATAGCAATTTTAGAAACAGTTCCTACTAACTGCGCAAAATCCATCCAGCCATCTATCCGAAACCCCTTTTCCCATTTTACACACGGGGTCAGGATGTCACTTCAATAGTGACAATCATGTCGAGCCAAGGTTTACAAAACCAGGTGGCTATCCCTGCCTCTATAGTTCATCTGTACCACTCACTTGCACATATGGCCAATTTAGTGTGTCCAATCCACCTACTGTATGCCTTTGGAATAACACTTTTAAATTGCAGAAGCAACATAACACAACATGGAAACACTACACATCCACTGCAGTGAGGAGATAAAATCTCAACAGTGTAAAGATAAAAATCCCTATGCCATCTGGTACAACCCAGTAATAGTATTTAAAAAAAAGATTTATACTCTTTACTGTGCTCAATACATTATTCTGCCCATTTTAAAAGAATCATGTCTGAGGATACCAGCAAATACTCATTACATTAAAACAAGTGCTCACATTAATGCTGGAGGCTTAAGTTAGGGCAGTAAATACCAAACTGTCATTGTTACATACAACCTCACCCTCCCCACCCACTGATCCACATGCGCACGTGCACGCACACGCACACACACGCACACACACACACAGAGATATACAGTTAATTCTAAACTATATTTACATCAATAACTAAAAGGCAACATGGATAACAAAACAATCATTGTAGAAGCATTACATTGGATAGTAATACAACTTAGCATTTATCACTTTAAATCCAATGCATTTCTTTAATATCTAATTTATACCCCTTAAATTTCACTTATGGTTTTGAGATTAGACTCAACAGAGCTGAGCTAAACTGTAAAAGAAGGAGCACAGTACTTCAATGCAAAAAGCCAAAGTTAGAAAAATAATGGAATGTTTCTATTTTCCTCCTGCTTTTCTTCAAGCCTAGGAACAATGTTAGGGAAATGGCCAAGTCAACTGAAGACCATGGTCTTGTCAGTCTAATTCACAGACAGACTATGTAAATTTCAAGTAATTCTGTGCCTGCCTCAGCTTCGTACTACTCACCTCTGAAGCAGCAGTTATGGGTGCAGCTCTAGTGACTTCATTTCCAGCGTCTGAGATGTGGTATGGGTAGAAGAGGTAAGAACGTCAAAAATTAAAAAAACGAAAAATTGTGATTTAAGAGGGGTCATTCATAATTTCATAGCACTCTGTTATTTAAAGAAGATAGTCCATATTTTCAAGGAACAATGGACAGTGGAGAGGTTTGCATATGCGCAGAGTAAACAAGTCCCATGCAGAATGGAAAGAATAGTTCTGCAAAATCTTACTATAACCTTAGATGTCCTTCTCTTCCATGTTGCACTATTCTTATCCTTTGGGATTCCCGCCTAGGTGACTCGAACATCCAGCCAGTATACAAAAGACTTTTGCTACTGCATGGTACAACATGCGACGTTGCACATAGCAAGGCAGGCAACATAGGCCATAAAGGTGACATCAGCACATACCATTCCTCAGAATGCCCCAGTCAGAGCACCAGTCCAAAGATATGAGGTATATCATATCATCCAGCAAACAGCAAGTACCAAGGGGGTAAGGAGGGTGGAAAAGAATACTGCACATGGAAAAGCAGAACATCTATGGTGCTCTAAGATTTTACACAACTACTCTATGTCCTTCTATTCCTATGTTGAAGTATTCTCATCCTTTGGGAGAGTACCAAAGCACATGGAAAGGAAAGGGAGGATGGAGCAGTGGAGGATTCTAAGAACCCGTGCAGCATTGCCCTAGCAAATCCCACTCTGGACCTAGAGATAGTGTCCAGTTTGTAATGTTTGGTGAAGGTATGGACAGAAGACCATGTGGCCACTTCCAAAACATATGCAGTGTCCTGACCTTTGAAAAAAGACCCTGAAGAGGCTACTGCTCTAGTGGAGTGAGCTTTCACAGAAGAAGGGAGTGTCTCCACACAGGAGACATAAATGAAAGAAACAGCCCTAGAGATTCAAGTAGAAATAGTCTGTTTGGAGACAGGCTTCCCAGCGCCCTGGGGTGGAAGGAAACAAACAATTACCCAGTTTTCCTAATAGGTTTGGTTTTGTCCAGATAAAATTGGAGTTTCCTGTGAAAATCCTAAGAATGATGTACCCTTTCACTAGGGTTTTTAGGCTTAGGAAAAAGGTGGGCAGATCAATAGATTGGTTTAGGGACAAGTCATTAACCACCTTGGGCATAACGGAAGGGTTAGCATGGAGAGATACCCTGTCATTGTGGAAAATGAGAAAAGGTTGGAAAGCCATAAGGGCTTGGAGTTCAGCTACTCTTCTGGCAGAAATGATGGCTACTAACAGGATTATTTTCCAAGTGGAAATTTGAAGGAAGCTGATGCTGCAGGGTCAAAAGGAACCTAAGTGAGCTTTTCCAGGACAAAATTTAGATCCCACGGAGGAGAAATAGGTTTCCTGGGAGGTCTAATGTGTAGGATGCCTTTGACGAAGAGCTTAACTTCCAACCTAGAAGAGGAAATAAAGACAGACATGCTGAAATGGCTGACAGATGGGTTTAACAGAAGAGTAGGCCAACCCACCCTTAAGGAGCTCACACAAATAGGAAAGAACCACTGGAATGTCCACTGAAAATGGACCTAGGTCTTTCTTTAGACATCAGATACAGAACCTCTTCCATTTGGATAAATAGACTCTCCTAGTGTTGGGTTTCCTGAACTTCTGTAGGATTAGAAGCATGTCCTCAGGAAAAAAGGTGTCGGAAAGGGATCAAAAGCCTATCAGCCACAGAGTTAGATTCAGGGAAGTCAGGTGTGTATGGATAAGTGACCCCTTGTCTTGTGTGAGAAGATTCATCCTGTGGGGTAACTTGTGATGATTACCCTTGGCTAAATGCAGAAGAAGATGGAACCAGTGCTGTCTTGGCTAAAAGGGAGTAACCAGCAAGATTTTTGGCTTGCCTGCTGTATCTTCAGTAGGAACTTTTGGATAAGTGGGAAGGGGGGATGCATAAAGAAACATCCCCTTCCATGAGAAGGATAGGGCATCCACCTTCCATACCAGAGGGTCTGGAACTCTGGCACAAACTTTGGAAGTTGCCTGTTCATGGGGGAGGCAAATAGGTCTATTTGAGGAGTACCCCACCGGTGGAGAATATCCAGAAACACATCCCCTATGAAGCATCCATTCGTGGGCTTGTGTCATGGACCTGTTGAGAATGTCTGCAATCACATTTTGAGCTGAAGGAATATAAACTGCTTGCAATGAAACCTTCACTTGACCAGCAATCTCCCAGGCTTGAAGGGTAAGACTTAGTGCCCCATTTGTTCACATACCATAGAACTGTAGTGTTGTCTGCAAATATTTTCACAGGTCCTAGGATTAGGAAGGGCAGAAAGGCTTGAAGGGCCAGGATCTAAGCCCTCATTTCTTTTACAATGATATGTTGCTTCTTGATTGAGGGAGACCAAAGACCCTGCACTTTTAGTCGTTCCAGAGTTGCTCCCCACCCCAAGTCTGAGGCATCTGCGTAGAGTTTCTGAACCGCGGCCGGCTGTTGAAATAGAAGCCCTAGATTCAATTGAATCTGTTGCACCCACCACTGAATTTTGTTTCAGCTCCTTAAGCTCTTTCTCTTTGTCATGCAGGGACTTGAACAGGCTGCAGCTTCAGCAACAAAAAGGGCATCATTGTCCAGAAGTGCATCCATAACTTTAGCCTTAATATCTTCAGGCAAAGGATGGAGTCACAGCCATGAATACCTCCTAAGTACAGAACCTGAAGCTGATGACCTTGCTGATACCTCAGCTGCATCATAACTGAATTTAATAGAGTGGCTAGGTCCCTGGACTGAGACAGACAGCAGAGAGGCAAGCTGCGCCTTGGCTGGAGCATCAGGAAAGTCTGATACCAGCTTGAGAAAGCAAAGCCAGGACATATTTTGACATGTGGGTCTGGTAGGTAATGGGTCTGAAAGCCTGGGTAGAGGAGGTATATACTTTTTTCCCTAACCTTTCCATCATTTTACTATCAACATCTGAAGGGAGCAGACTGGTACAGGGAAGCGATTTGGATGGTTTGTCTGCAGAGAGAGATAAATGTAGGGTCCTGCAGGAGTACACTTGAAAAGGAACTTACTGTACTCCGGGACCTTATAGAATGTCAGGCCTTTTTAGGGCTGGAGGCTGAGAATCTGGAGTCTTAGACACTGAGAGAAAGGCATCCAGAAAGGCAGGCAGAACAGGAGGGATGGCTGAGGGAGTCGGAGAATCCATCTGAAACAGGTCTTAATATCGCTTTTTAACTTCAAATGCTTGACTACTTTCCCATTTGAAGTGATCTCTCAACAAATCTTCCTCAAGAGAATCTCCACTGTTAGAATCTAATTCAGGGAAATAATAACCCAGGGGAAACTTAATATGGGAAGTGTATAACAAGGATTCATCAGATGAAGAAGAGAAATCTTCTTCACCAGAGGACTGCTGTTCTTCCACTGATCTCCTGGGAGTGGGAGAAGGGACAGAGATGAGTGGAAGGCCTGAGGATGGGTTTAAAGCCATGAAGGCATTCAAAATTCCCTGTGAGAAGGCCTGTCAATCAGGAGAAGGTTCCTGGGGAGAGGAAACATGTTTCTGCTTCTTTTTACCAGGAAGATCCACCCTAGATTGTGAAGAAACAGCCAACGTATGACTAGGCTCTGTGTCAGGCGAAGGGATTGCTAGAGATGGAGAAGCTGACAGAGCTAGAGGAACACTGCTCGGGACATCCAAGACAGTGGGCCATGATTCCCTCTTATCGCCCTGAACAGACGTCTGCATTGCCTCTGTGAATGTGCTAGTGGCACCCTCCCTAATGGCTTATGAAATGGTACCCATAGCAGTTTGGGAACCAGAGATTGAACGAGCCTCCGGGCCCATTACTGGCCTTGAGAGGAACAACTGAATCCAGAGGCACAGCCGAAGATTCGGGCCTGACCTTTTTGGCCTTCTTCCTCAGTGGCTCACCAAATGGAACCAGGGTGCCCTCTATACCAAAAGCTAACCATTTCAGATGTTGGTTCTTGAGGTAAATGTTATGTTGGTTCTCGAGGTAAATGTTGAAGGCTAACAAACAACTATGAAGGGTCTATGGGTCAAATGCCTGGCAAATCGCGCAAGACTTGTAATCGTGCTCGGACCCTAGGCAAAACAAACACTGATTGTAGCTGTCTTTGTGTGGAATCTGACTTCTGCAACTACAATTGCCTTGCCCAGATGACATCAACCTCAAAAATATGGAGCAGCAAAGAAAAAACAGAGTTTTCCCCAGTGGGGCACTTATCTGCAAACACTCTACAATCAGACAAATAGTAGAAGCCAAAGTTCTTTGGACTGGCAGCAGAGAAGTTCTGAGGAATGGTACATGCTGACGTCCCCTTTATGGCCTACATTGCCTGCCTTGCTATGTGCAATGTTGCATGTACCATGCAGTAGCATAAATCTTCACTATACCAGCCGGACGTTTGGGTCACCTATGTGGAGAATCCCAAAGGTTAAGAATACTGCAACATAGGAATAGAAGGACATTGATAAGTTACTACAATAACAGTTTTTACATTAGCATGCATTTTTCCTGAAGGATTATGAAACAACTTCAGATGGTTACTACAGTCCTTTTATATTGCCTTAAAATTGCAAATATTATGACAGACCAAAAATAAGAGGCAAAATGACAGGGTCATTCTTTGAAATCAAGGACAGCTAAAAGTTATTCCTAATATTTCTTACCCCAACCCATCTCATTTTCACTCTGAAAAAGTTGTACTGAGCACAGTCAAGCTAATAAAACCTGCAGTCTCAGCAAAAGTAGAGAGCCACAAAAGCATTTCCTTTTTGTATTACTGTTCATTGCTCGATTCCTGAAACTGAGTGGACTGTGATGATCCTCACAGTCCAGTCAAATTTCAGGAGACACCCTCCCTAGCTTTTAAAACAAATGGTCAATTGGCACAGGGGAAGGTTAAAAATAGAATGCAATGCCAAAAAGCAGTACAATGGAAGATGTGAATCCACCACTGGCTTCCCTAGCTTCTGGGCTTGTTCTCTGATCTGCTACCATGCTTTCCCAGCTTTTCATTTGAAGAGCAATTAAAAAAAAAAAATAAAAGCTCCTGGGGCTATCCTGTGGTCTGCTGCTCTACCTCCCCGGCTCTGCATTTGAAGAGCAAACAAAAACAAAAGGTCCACTTCATTAGACTGACTCTCCAAGCTAGATACACACCCCTCCCGACTCTTTATGGAAAGAACAATAAACAAAAATGCTTCTCACTACTAGAAGTATTTCCACTAATGCCAAATATTCTACGCAGCTAGACTTACAAAATCACTACAGTTTGGTTTAACTCTCCAGTGAAGAACTTCAGGAATGTTACACCCATGGCTATTCATTTTTGCTCAGATGTTTGTATATTTGTGTTTTATTTTGGACTGTATTTTTGATGGATCTGAAGAATTTTAATTTTGCAAAACATCTGTTGAAAAGAAGAAAGCTTGGAAGTTGTAAATGTTCTAATGTCTGATTAACTGTCAGCTTATCATATGTCCCATAAAGGTGGGATTTTTTAAGGACACCCTGAATTAATTACTGTGAATAGAAAAATGCTCTATGCTTAAAAGATGTTTCTTAATTTCTTACATTGTTTTAACATTGTAAAAACTGTTTGATTAAAATTAGACCAGTGAGAGTATATTAGTAAACAAATCAGAATGTTTTTTCCACCCTATTGGTCTGCACTTGCACGTACGTTAGTTAGGATGCTTTGGGACCCTATAAGGAATTAAATCCCACTACAAATTTTCCAATAACCAAAGATGACTACTGCTTTCACCAACAGGCCCCTGTCACTGACCTTATAAAGGGGAGCTTGCTGTTTAGTTAACTTATAATATTGTGGATTTGAAAAAGTCATTTCACACTGAGCTTGATCGAAGGAAGGACACTGAGGAAACTCGGAGCTATAATATATAACATTAAGTATCCTGTTTTTTGTTTATTTTGTTCTTTATTTCTTTGTTATTTATAGCACTTTGTGTACTGTGTATTTTTCTAGCTAGTTTCACTGTGTGTGAGGTATTAACTGGAAATTGTCCACTTTTATTAAGCATCTGGTGGGTTGTTTGTTTCTAATAACTTGTTGCAGTTAAACTCTTTTTTCTAGAGGCTCCCTTAGCTGTTTAAAACTTTCATTTAAAGGCTCACTGCTGCTTTTCAGCTGTGAGAAACATTTCTGCAGTTTGTTTCCCACCCTCCCTGCTGGTATAGTGTTTTTATAGTTGGTGGCTTTGCAGTTGCCCGCCCCTAGTGTAAATTTGATCTGGGACCCTCCTCCCAGTCTAGTGTCATTACCTCATTCTACCCAGTACAGGGAGAACATTTGAGAAGGCCAATCAGCTTAGTTTCTGCTACTCCTTTCTCTCTTTCCTTTCTCTCTTTCCACTTAAATTATTATTTTTTTTTTTATCTGCTTTTACTGTATTTGTGTTTCTTCCTACTTTATTTTGCTTTTGCGTCATCTTAAAAGTACTCAGTTGTATTTATTACTGCTTGGTGTAACTCATTCTAAGCCTTTTAGTTTAAGCACTTGGGCTTCAAGCCAGTTATTTTACATTAAGAGGGTTCGTGGTCTGCACTCTTGTGGGAGGAGAGGCTGGACTCTGCCCTTCTGAGCTGGGAATTTCTGGTTAAAGGCTTATAGTGCCTGCATATATGAACTGCTTCTTACTGAAATTGGTACACCTTGTTTGCTGTAGCATAGGCTAGATCCAGGCCTGCTGAATCTAGCTTTGTTTGTATAACTTGAGCACTAATCCAGGCATTCTTTAAAGTATTCAATTGTATTTATTACTGCTTGTTAGTAACTTGATTAAAGTGTAGCTATCATTGTAAGTCTTTTGGATTAAGCACTTGGGCTTCAGACCAGTTGTTTTACATTAGGAAGGTTTGTGGCCTGCACCGTGGTGGCAGGACAGGTAGCTTACATCCTTCTAAGTTGGGAACTGCTGACTGAGGGCTCAGTGTCTGTTATTCTAAAAGTGTATTAGTTCTGGTTTAAGCACTTGGGCTTCAGGCCAGTTATTTTACATTAAGAATGTTCGTGGTCTGCACTCTTGTGGGAGGAGAGGCTGGACTCTGCGCTTCTGAGCTGGGAATTTCTGGTTATAGGCTTATAGTGCCTGCATATTTGAACTGTTTCTTACTGAAATTGGTACACCTTGTTTGTTGTAGCATAGACTAGATCCAGGCCTGCTGAATCTAACTTTGTTTGTATGCTTGTTGTTTGTTTGCTTGTTATTTCCCTGAAACTCTAATTTCACCTAAAACGCGGCTTTTCAGCGCATCTGTGGATCCCTAGTGATATCTGCATTGCTTACTGTACTTATTTCCTTGTTTCACTTGAAAGAAAGTTACTGTTTGTCGTTTTTGCATTTAAGTTACCTGTAACACATTGCATTTAAGTTACCTGGCACTTGCTCACTAAGTCAGCACTAAAAAATTAAAAGCACTACACCCTCACAAACTCCCCTAGAGTACCTTGTTCCCCATTGGCCCTTTTTTTCAATTATAAAGGAATTCCCAATACTATTCTAGCATGTCCAAAGGTCAGTTGTCAATCTCCTCTCTGGTCCAGCTGGTGAATCTGGGAATCTTGAGGCAATAGAACAAAGTTACAACTGCCTCATGTACACAGACAACCCTCTCCTCCTCCCAACAAATTCCAACACATGTGAGAGATGCAACCATATAGCCAAACTGGAGGCTAAGCTCTCTCAACTCAGTACTGGCGTAACCAGTCAGGAGGAGAAGGAAACCACACTCACTACAATTCCAGTCTCACATAGACCTACCACGACAGCAAAAAAAACACATAAACACACAAAAACATACTCGGAGGCTCTAAATAAAAATCTGCCTAAGCAGCAGAGACCTCCAAAGCAGACACCCAAGCAACCGCTAGCCCAAAACAAAACACGTGCAACACATAGCTCACAAAGCCAGTATGCCGAACAGTCACAGCCCTTAAGGCTAAACACACCTGATACACTTGTAATAGGTGACTCTATCATCAGGCACACTGACGTCCCGCTCACCAGGCTGAACAAGGAGAAGGTCACGGTGAGCTGCCTGTCGGGCGCTAGGATCCGCCACATAACACAAGCACTCAGGTCACTCCAAGGCAAGTACAAATATGACTCAGTCATTGTCCATGCTCGTGTGAATGACCTGAGACGTACCTCCCTGGACTACATGAAAAGAGACATAGAGGAGCTCTCTGAGCATGTAGCCCAGGCCGGTATGACCCTGACCTTGAGTAGCATCTTACCCTCACCAAGAATGATGCCACAATATGAAGACAAGATGATCAATTTCAACAATTGGCTTAAGTATTGGTGTCATTCAAAGGGGATCCAATGCCTGTCAGCCTGGGATGACATGCTCAACAAGCCACGATGCTTCGCTAGGGACGGCTTGCACCTGTCACCTCTGGGCTTTCAGATATTGGCAAAGGCACTTACTACCCCCATAGTGCCTTTTTTAGGCAAGGCTCAAAAGACAAACCCACCTCCATAGGTATCACAAGGGATAAGAAACTAAGAGTAATGCTACTCAATGCCAGAAGTCTAAACCTCAAGATGCACGCACTCGAAACTCTCCTTAGCATGGAGAACATCGATATCTGTGCAGTAACAGAAACTTGATTCAAGCCTCCCGAGAGCACACCAGCACTACCAGGTTATACCTCATACCATGCTTTTCGGCCCCAAAACTTGGACCGAACAACAAAAGGATGGGGAGTATCAATATTTGTCAAAAATACCCACACCTCCATGTTGGTGGCACAGCACGAAGCATCAGAGACTATCCATGTGCAACTAACAGTGGGTAAAACTGCCTTCCACTTTATAGCCTGCTACAGACCACCCTCCCAAACCCAGGAACCCCACTCGGCCTTCCTGAGAACACTGGAAAATATGAAGGTCTCTCCAAACACCATTATATTGGGCGACTTCAACTACCCAAACATAGACTGGGAGCATTACTCTAGCTCCAACACCCTAGCCCAAAGGTTCCTAGAATTTATAAACTCAAATGCTATGGAACAACTTGTTACCACTCCCACAAGAGGGGAAAACATACTGGACCTGATCATCACCAACATGGGGACTCTATGCTCCAGACCAGAAGTGTATCCCTCACTGGTAAGATCAGACCATAAACTAATCTCACTGGATATTCACATCCCGACCCCACCCCTGCCCAGAAAACCACAGTGAAAAACTTCTCTAAAGCAAATTTCACACTCCTCAAAACTGAGGTGGAATCCTTCAAAGCCTCCGGGCCTGTGGAAAATACGGCCCAGACCACAGAATCCTTTATAAACGCATTCTATGATCACCTTCAGGAATGCATGGATCATGCAATCCCAAATATATAAAACCAAGATCCAGTCCTCCAAAGGCAGACGTCCTGTCTGGTGGACCCCAGCCACAAACAAACTATACAATAGAAGGAGGAAGATACTACATGATAGAGCAAAATCCCAAAAAGGGAAGGCATCTCTGATCAGTATTAGCAAAAAACTACGTGTACTCATAAAATCGTCTAAGGCCAGCTTCGAGAAAAATTGCACAGGACACTAAGGATAATCACAAGGCTTTCTTTAGTTATGTTAGGAACCTGGGTGGGAATTCCCAGATATGCTCAGAATTATTCCAAAATGACAAAAAATACACCGAACCCACAGACATTGCCAACATCCTAGCTGACAGGTTCAGCAAACTTCTCCCCCACCAAAAGGGCAAATATCTATCCCAGCAGAGTGCTGCCTCCCTGACATCTCAGATGCTCAGGTAAGAGCCGCCCTCTCCAAAGCAAAAAACACAGCATCAATGGGACCAGACGGTGTCCCGGGCTGCATCCTACATGAACTCCAAGAGCTAAACCCAAACATAAAACTACTGTTCAATCTCAGCCTTACTACAGGATATGTACCCACAGAGTGGCGTACAGCAACAGTGGTCCCTCTCCACAAAGGTGGTGCCTCAACGGATCCTGGAAACTATCGCCCCATAAGCCTGACTAGCTTGGTCTGCAAAGCTATGGAAAGGATCATCATGGACCTCATAAATAAAGATATTGGGGACCTACAGACACTGGATCCTACCCAGTTCGGCTTTGTTAAGGGCAGATCCTGCCTCTTAAACCTGGTCGATTTCTTTGAAACAGTCACCAAGGCCATTGACGAGGGGAAGGTGGTCCACACAGCCTACCTGGACCTCGCAAAAGCCTTCGATACAATACCCCACTCAGACATTATAGATAAGCTCACCAGCTTAAATATAAACCCCTATTGTCACTAGATGGGTTGCAAACTGGCTCAAGGACAGAACCCACATGGTTAGAATTGCTGGAGCCATGTCAGTCTCCAAACCAGTTACAAGTGGTGTCCCACAAGGCTCAGTCCTGGGACCTCTCTTGTTCGGTATATATTTCTCAGAGGTACAGGCCAACACAGAAGGACTTTATCTGACCAAGTTCGCAGATGACTGCAAACTGGGCGCCATAATCGACTCTCCAGCCGACACAAGCATCCTCCAAAAGGGCCTCATAGAAACAGACAACTGGTGCCAGAGCCATGGCCTCAAGCTAAACGCCAAAAAGTGTATAGTCATCCCCTTTGGCAAAAACAAAGTGCCCACAAATTACCACATAGGTGGTAATCCATTAAGTACAGAAGAAGTAATTAGGGACCTGGGGACCCAAGTTGATAGCAATCTCTCATTTGACAACCACGTGGCCAAAGTGGTTAGAAAAACATTTTATATAGCCCACCTAATCATGAAGGGATTCATATCTAGATCAGGGGAGGTCATCGTGCCTCTTTACTCATCCCTCATCAAGCCCATAATTGAGTACAATGCCCCTTTTGGGATGTACCTTACCAGACACCTGCAGCAACTGGAAAGAACCCAAAAGTACCTCACCAAGAGGATCAAAGGGCTCAAACAGATGCCATATGCTGCCCGGTTAAAGAAACTCCAGCTCTACTCAGTGGCATACCGCCTGCTCAGAGGCGATCTGTGCCTGACGTATAAAGCCATGTCCAACCCGTAATTAATGGACATGCTGCACCTCAGAAAATCCAAATCCCATCGAGCTACGCGCTCGAGAGACTTGGACCTCAGCACTGAAATAAATAGGACATGCTAGAGGGACAGATTCATAACCCAGAGGCTCCCTTCACTCTGGAATAAAATCCCAGTCCAGGTTAGGCAGAGTCCCTCATTGACTCTCTTCAAGAGGAATCTTGATGAGTGGATGGGAGATCGTAGGTTTACCCCGGGTATCACTTCTGTGTCACTGTTAGACAGAGGCACAGTATACTAACCTCGAAAAAGGACATAGAAAAATTAATTTAAAATGGGTGGGGAAAGCCAAACACACTCTGGCTAGGCTTATAAATGCCCTAGGGCAGATAGCCTAGTATGAACCTATGAACCTATATGAAGTGCTCATCCACTGAATAATAAAAGCATTTTGAGACTGAAGGAACCCAGCCTTATTACTCTTGAAAAGACAGCGTAGTACATAGATAGGCTAGCTAATGTCTGGGTTATGTGATATCGGTCAGCCAGACAAGAAACTTGTATCTCTATATCGTTTGTTTTATATTTTGCCTGTAAATCTTTAGCCTCACTTAGAAGGGTCAGGTAGGTCAGTCTTATTACTCTCTAAATGGGTTATTTGATTTATTTCTTTTAATATGGCTGTAACAAAGTAGAGAAAGAGTTGGTCATCTTTCCCAAGATCATTGGTTTGGAGAGGATAAAATCTTAGTTGTCTGTGAATGCACAAACAATGCAATTTTTGTTTACCTTTACTAGAAAAGTGAGAGAAAATGCTATAAGTTTAACAGATCGGTTTACATTCAAATTTGAAGCATGGACATGAATGCTAAATTTGTTTTCACACAGATCCTATTCATTATGAAAGATATAAGTATGGGGTTGAGAAGATAGGGCATGAAGTTCAAAAACTCTTCTAGTTCAGGTAACTGCCACCAAACAAAAAAAGTTTTCCTAAACAGAAATGGGAGGAAGCATAACTTGTTATAACACAAAGTTCAGGTCTTTGAAGTGTGGTCTCAGTAAAATGTGCTGTAAAGAAAGGCTTCACAGAGCTTCAGGGCTTGACACAGAAGACAGAGTGAGGCCCAGATGAAAAGTAGATAGAGCTGACAAGTGTACCTTCAAGGAGAAGTAATTGCATCTATTACCAAAGATGTGAATTAAAAACTGTAGAATGGCAAGAACAGGATTTGTAAAGGGCACTATCCCCTGCTGAAATGGCCAGATTGAGAATTTTGTACACTTGTCTTTGTAAATTTTCCTAATAATGGGCTTCTGGTTGTTCTCAGGATGTCAAGCACCCCAGACTGGTATTCTGGGTCCCTGGAGAACAACGCATTTAGTCAGAAGAAGTGTAAATCCAGATGAAGCTCCAGATGGAAGGGACAAGGTAACACCAGCAAGGCTCAGGAAGAAGAGATTGGTTTGGCCATAACAGGGGAAACCATACTTGCTAGGGACAGAACAGAGTTATAAGAATGACTCTGACCCCATGTACAGTAATCGTGGGGCCTAGTTGTGGACCAGAATTTCCCACAGGGTCTGCACCTGTGAAGGGATTATGGCAAAGTAGCAGAAGCCCTTGAAATATTCCAGGGTGAAAAAATAAGGTTGTAGTAAATTTTGAACAGGTGGTGGAAAATCATTTAAGCAACTCTCTGACTGAGGAATTACTTGTGTGGCACCAATAAACACTGTCAAGCCCTGACTATTCCTCAGACAACCTGTGTTCAACTAGCAGCACAAGCACTGGAGGAACCCATCTGGAGAGGATGGGCTAAGTGGCAGACACTGGCTTGCTCATTCGGTGCAGTGGGAGGCAACTTGACTTGCTGCACTGGTGGCACCTACAGGAATGCAGATGCATCTCAACAGCAGGAAGAGCTAAGCATGTCTATGCTGCAAGCACTGTGCTGCTTGGTTAGGAGTTGCACATGTGCAAAAGTGTACATATACCTCCTAAGGCATCTATAGCTGAGCTCACAGGTTGGTGTCAGGGTAGACAATAGAACAGTCTGCAGGATCTGCAGACTGGCTGTCTCCCTAACACCTCACTCCCACCTTCACCCAGGAACAAGTAGCTCAAAGGGCTCTTGCCCTGAATGAAGAATGAATGGGCTTACTGGGCCAATCTTGTGAAACAAGAAAAAAATCTAAATCTGCCCACTATTGAGCTGGCCTGGCCCTGAATGTGCACTGCTACCAGAAAACAATGCAAATCCATTGCCCAATCCTATAGTCTCAAGGCCACTTGACACAAGATAGAACTTGGTTCTTAATTGTTTATGTACCACACTACTGACATACTGCCAGAATGAACAGCAATTGTACTCTGAGCTAGGAGATACTGCAGAGCCTGCAAGGGGAGGAAAAAACACCCTCCTCTCCAGGATGTTCATTTACAGAGTGGCCTCGATTTCTTCATATCCTCTGGACTGACTGCCCTAAGCAATGCTCCTCCCACTCCAGGGTGAACATATCCCTTGGTGACCATGATAGTGGGAATAGCAGGAGAAAGGGGGCAGCCCTGCATCTGCCTGTTCTGTTGCAGTCACCACAGGAAGTGCCTGTGGCATGCCTAGGAAGGACATACAATTTGTGAGACAGGATCTATGTCTGAAACTATGGAACCCTTAATGCTCACAGCAGAACTCTCAGCAGAAACCTCACAAATAAATGAATGGTTGCAACCAAGAGTCTCAGAACCCTGGGAACCAGATTTGCCTTTGAGAAGAACTGGCACAAGAGAAGCTGAATTGCTGCCTGTAAGAACTGAATTCTCTCTGATGTGAGGTACATCATGTTGAATACTATGTTCAGGTGATAGACTACGAAGACTTCTGCCTGCAACACCTCCAAATGGGAGTTTGTGTGGTTCACTGATAGTCCAAATGAAACAAACAGCTGCAGTAAACAGTCCCTTGCCTGAATTGACAACTCTCCTGTCAAGACAGCTACGAGCTAGTTGTCTAAGTACAGGAACACTTTGATTTTGTGGAGTCTCAGGTGAGATGCCTTTGCCTCCATACACATAGTGAACACCAAGGGGCCGTGTTAAGACTAAAAGGAAGGAATACGATCTGGAAATGACTGACTCCGACCCTGAAGTGCACGATATCCTTGGACACCTTAGCACGTTTTATGTGCAAACAAGTATCCTGAAGATCCATAGCACATCCAGTCATGTACATGTAGACATGGAAGAACTGACTGGACCACAGCCATCCTGAACGTAGTTTTCTGAACAAACTGATTTAGGCCATTGCAGTCAAGAATGAGCCTGAGGTACTTTGTCTTCATTGATGCTACAAAGAACCTCAAAGAAACCCCAGATGGGCTTGGGAAGGGATAAAGGGAATCGTGCCTTCTGAATATTATTACCCTGATCCATCTGTCCTACATGATGGCCTGCCACACTTTCAAATGAAGTGATATGCAACCCCTAAATGCCCTAAAAGCCTCTAGAGATGAACATACAGTCCTTGAGGATTCTGCAGAAAACTGCAAGACGGAAGGCTACATAATCCCTGGTTTTGCACCTACCCTTCTCCTCTAGGGTGGCATCCATTCAGGAAGCAAATCCAAACTCTGCTTGAAAGGTGGCTGTTGGGCCTTTAGGAAGCACAAATTCTTTGCACTCTTCTGATTCCCTGAGAAGGTCATCTGAGGAGTGGAGTACTTGACATCCACAGCTGCAAACATTTTCCCCATCTTACTTGATCTTGAGCAGTTGTTGTCCTTCACTTGAGGCTCAACAATAAGGACCCCGTCATATGTGGCATTTGTGAAGGTCAGTTTGAAGTTTTCCACAGAACTTTAGTGCCTCAGCCAGGAATGTCACTGCACAGTTATGTCTCGCGTAGCTGCACTCGCTGCTCCATCAGCTGCATTATGTATCAGTGCCATGGACAGTGACAATACAGTGGCCATCACTACCATCTATAATGGTAGCTTAGTTACAAAGAAGATCACTCTAAGGCACTGTTTCAATGGGTTTAATGCTTGTTCCACTTTGCCACATTGAAAGTGCATCATGTGGACCAGGTAATTCAAAGCTCTATGATGAAAGCAGCCATAGCATAAAAGTGCTTACCAAAATGATTTATAGTTACAGAATCTCTGTCCTGGCAGTGGATCAATGGTCTCTCTTTACTGGGCATTTTCTTGATGAAAGTTCATACCATGATATGTGAGCTTGGGCAAAGGAAGGATTTTACCTCCACAGGAGGGCTCTGCACTTCGTGGTCATACCATGTCCTATCCACTACCAAATTAATTATGCAGTGGAAGGAACTATCCGAGTTGTAGGTGGGGCAGAAAAAAGCCTTCTCTGAAGTGTCTTCCTCAGAGGAGATTGGGTTCACTGTCTATGAATGCCTTTGATGAATTAAGTCAGTATTTCCACTTCCTCTTTGACTAAGTCAGTGTCCAGAATGGAGGACTCTGTTAGGTAGTCAAGAGGTCATTTTACATCTCCTCATACTTGAGGGGGGGGGACTTGTCTGAGTTCTCAGAAAAGAAATCTTCATTAGACAGTTTGACAGTGGGAAGCTTTCCACCCCACTATCCATCTTTGATAATGATAAAAGTCCCAAGGCTTCAAACTGAAGAGGATCATGGAATGGAGCCAACACTAATAAAGCCTCTCTGGGGTTCAGTAATCTGATTTGCTGCAGTGGCACCATCTCCTGTCATTTGGTTTCAGTGCAGAGAATGTTGCTACCAAGAACATCAATCCCCTGCCCAAAGTAGGTGCCCAGAACATTGATGCTGACTCTTGGGTGCAAGCCTTGGCACTTGCACTGCCCTTGATACAGAGGATGTCTTTGGCACCAAAGGAATGAGTGCCAACTATATCAATGTTGAGAACACCAAGGGGAATCACGGCCAAGGTTGATGTCAGATCACCAGTGTCAATGACCTGGAGCCTAAGGAACCTCAGCAAGAAAGGTTCAGAGTCATGGCCACTGTTGCCAATAAAGACATAAGTGCGGATATGAAAAGTCCCACTGATGTATGCTGTGGCCAGGAAGCTGGCTCTGAAACGTCCATTGCAAAAGCAGGGCCCTGGAATGGAGCAGTAGAAATAAATGGAAAGGGACCTTCACTAGCTGTACTGGAAATGACCCATCTTTACTTGAACCTTAACCAAGGCCTTCATCAGCCTGTCACAGTCAAGGTGTAGGGAAAGGCTTTGAAAATACCTAGCTGACCTGACATGGAGAGGAAGGTCTCAGTTTCAGTTACTGAAGTTGGTTCTGAAACCACCAAACCCTTGACTTCGGAAACAATACAGAAGATGATTGTGCCATGACAGGAGTGGGCTCTCTATGCTGTGCTAAGTGGAGAACATTTTTTTCTACGTACTTTGGGAGAAAGGAAAAGAATATCCTACCATCCTTAGGTACCCTTCTATTCTTCCACTCTGAATATTTCTGTTTTTCTTTTTAGTATCTGTGGGAAGAAGCTTTTTTAAGAGCAATGCATTTCTTCTTTCCTGCAGTCTTCTCAACTTGAAAGTTCTATATATTTCACAAATGTCATCCAAGCCACCTCCAGGCAAAAGATACATTTATGTGTATCTTGGGTGGAGTCTTATGAATGCATTTGATGAAATTCCTAAACTTTGAGGCCTGACAAGCTCCAAATCCCAAACATTTGGATGCATATGATACAATTTCTAAACTTTGAGGCCTGACACGCTCCAAATCCTAAGCTGTAAGGCTATTATGGGAAGAGGTGCTGACTAGGATGTAAAGATGAATTTCTGAAATGGAAAACCATGGTGATGGAACTGTAAAATGCTTTTGGTACCATAAGTTGAACATCTTGATCAGGCCTCCTTAACCCCACTTGATATAAAATATTTTACAATTTTAAGAAAGAAGGTGCAACAAATTCTTTGGGGAACAGAAGAGCCTGCAAAAAAATGATGTGACCATTAAAGCAGTACTCCACATACCCATTTCCATTCTCTTCTGTCTGTAGGTAGTCTAAGAACATAACTCTATCAAATTGTTGAATTCATGGAAATAACAGATACACTCCAGCTGACTTATGAAAGGACTTATCTTGATGGGTGTTGGGCTGTGTTAAACTTTTCCTCCCATCACAATCTGGCAAAATGTGGAAGATTCACATGCTTGGGGACTCCTACATGGTGATATTAATGCAAGCCATGACATAATATACTAGTTACAGGAAATGTGTGCATTCCCCAAGTCTGCCAGTTTCATCCTTTTGCCGCATTAGCAAGCACTTTTCACGTAAATCAAGAAACAACAATGAAGACTTGGCAGAAACATTATCTAACAAGTAATACATAAGTATATACCTGTCTGACTTTTACAGGGAACTTCAACAGCTAAGGCTGATAGAAGACATTCCCCTCCACAGGAGGATGGAGAAGGATATTCCTCATCCATCAAGGAGAATCCTCTCCTGACCCAGTAGATTAACCTAGATACTAAAAGAAAAAAAAAGTAAATGAAATTTAGAAACTATATAAGTTCATGGGAGTGACTGTGCATTATTAAAGAAGAAATTGGTGCAACAATCTTATAAAGATGAGTCAAGTAGTCAAAACTGAATACAGACAATATCATCACAAGAAAGTTTTATCAATATATACAGCTGACAGATTTTAGTTTGGAAAGCACTGATTAACACACAGTATTTCTCACTATGCATAAAAGAACGCAAAGCCTTGTAAAAGGTACAGATATGATCTAGGCCAGCAACAAGGCATGTCCAATTTTGACTAAAACAGTGAATTCCTAACCAGTGTATACTACTATAGTGACAACAGACCCATTTTCTAAGAGGCTTATGTAACTCAACAACTTCAGCAGTAAGTATTAGACTATGAGCTGCCTTGGACATACCCCTTAATTCAGAAGGTACATAAGTCCATTTATTAGGAATGTAATTCTTGTGGACCCCGCCACCCACATTTGTGAATAGTATCCACTTTTAGTGCAAAGCTGAGTGAAAACCTAAGCTCTCTAGTTGAGGAGTATCATTGGAATATCTTGTTTAAGCTTGGACAGTTCTCTTTACAAATTAGTTCAAGAGAAAAGTTTACCTGATGGTATTTTAATTTTCCCCTACGTAGATTAACTCTTATATGCATGGAGAAAGGGGACCTTTCATTTTTCTCAGTTATGACTCTTACTATGCTTTTCTGACAGAATGCATCTTCCACTTTAGTTTTCAAAGATATACTTGCATTACAGCCCAAAGATGAAGGAGTCTATATATGACAGACTATTTTTCTTCATTCTCCTTTTCTATCACAGAATTTGTAGTTTGCTTTATCTTTCGCTGCAGAATGACCTCTTTCAAATTCACCAACGGGTTCCTCATATGTACCGATTTTCCTGTTAGATTTGGTCTCTTTTTCTTAGATTTGTGAAACCTCTACAATAAAATAAATGTCAGTACCACAAAAATCCATATTTTAATAGCCTTTTTAACTTTTCTTACACTGACCACAACTATCAACATCATTTGAAGAATCAAACCAAAGAACACATCCAAATAAAATGCCTTTTATGTGCAACTCATGTATCCGTGTGCACTCTTACTGAACTGGCTTTACTGAGGAAGTCAGTGTATACTAATTAAATATTCTGACATCCAAATACAAGACTATTTTCTCTTATTAAGTAACACATCTAAAACTTACTATATTTATCAGCAGGAAAAATTTGGCCAAAACGACCATCAAAGAAACTACTTATGGTGGAGAATGTAGTCACGGGTCCAAGATATGGAAGTTGTTAGGAAATATGAAAATGGAACCTAGCAGTGCCATATTTATGAGGTTCATGCTGATGCAGGTGATGCATCAATGTTAGAAAAGCATTATCTGCACAGCCTTGTGCACTTTACTGCTAAGAATAAAATGGCTGAAATACAAATGACCACTGTGAGAGGAATTCCCAGTGTTACAAATTTTGTTACAACAGTCCACTCTAAAGGAAGATAAAATGGATCCTTCTGAAAGAGGAAAATGAATCCAGATCTACATCCACCTTCTTTTCTTGTAACATTAATCTGATCACTTTTCTGTAAGTCATTGGCTCTAGAGTGGCTTCAATGGTGGAGAATCAATACGAAAACTGGAGAATGCAAGACGAGTACACAATGTATGCAATATTAAAACACTTAACATATAGTATGCACTATGCCACTACTACAATAAAAGATCAGCTAGATAATTGTGTATAAAATCTACTGCTAACTGATGATAACAGTGAAAGAAGCACTGCAAGGTCTCAGGAAGTCAAATGATCAGTTAGTTTACTGGAAAGATCCACAGACTTTTTAGACACTGTTAACAGGTGAAGCACCATAATTAATACAGTAGATGTTAAAACTAACACAGAAGCTGATACCTCACCATAGCCTCTGAGTGATAATCTTACTGGTACAAATATGACAGGAACAGAAACGTGGACAGCAAGTTTACCAACACTAAGACAATGGAAAAGACTACTTGTATTCTATGGAAAAAAAAAAAGAAAAAAATGTTTAATATCTGTCACAGCAAATTGAACCTATCTGCAGTCTTTTATACGCAATTTTTGGGCCAGTCTTTCATAGTTATTTATCTATTTATTCCTTTTATTTGTTAACTAGGTAGGTGGAATGGTTCAAGGATCCTTTCAGACACAAACTGACCCAAAGGCACTATTTACACTAGTAGCTGTAGATACAAAGGTACTAAAAGTCGAAGAACAGTATTACTCCACTGCTTCCAACTCATAAGAACTTTCAAAATGTAAAAAAGGCACTTGGACAAACAGCCCTGCAATAACAGAAAGGAGCAGTATTTATGTAAACATTAACAATATACACTAAATAAACATACAGTTATGTACATAAACATCTGGAAAGATTGCTAAACACTTCAGAGAGGGAGGAAGACAATCTTACATTTTTGTCGACTGTGATGCTGCCAGGTTGTCAATAACAGTGTTGTCAAAAACCACAGCTAAAAGAACTGATGTAAGTTAGATATGTGACAGTAGAAAAAGTAGGCAGCCCAACCTGATGGAAGACATTCTTAAGTATATTATCTGCAGATTAAGAAATACCCACAAGCATTTTTCCTTTAAATGCTGTTCCACATGGCTTGCCAGCCATCAAACATTCCCAGTCAGATTCAAGCCCATTTGTTACCTAGCAGACAGGAGTCCCTAGACCCACTATGGTAAGAGCTGAAAAGTGGCCATCATTCAGACAGACTTTGGGGAGTTTGTGCTCATGCCAGTATCCCAACAATTAGGACATTTGTGCAAGTCCCTAACCATGTCTGTGGGCAAGCACTTCACTGTGAGGACTTACAATTCCCTCTCCTTGAAAGTGCATGCTCCTGTGTACCCTGTAATGAGAAAACCATTGAGCAGTCACCCCCAGGATGGACAAGCCCATCCTCCTCTGTCAGTGCAGTCAAGTATCTCAGCTGCTAATCAAACTCCAGTCGCCTGGGTCACAGTCAGTGCTTTATCACTCTACAGAACCAGTGCTGGTTACAAACATTTTTCTCTAGTTTAATTAACTACAATGCCACAGACCTGTGGAGTGGTGAGCATACTGGTAAGCTCCACTTAAGGACTCATTAACACCTATGTAGTGAGTTAACTCTCTCAAGCCTAAAATATCTTTTTGTATGCTTCCAGTTGACACCTATATCTCCTTATGGGATGCAGAACATTGTTACGTTACTTGGATCTAACTTCTTTAAATAAGTGACTTACTAGCTAATAATAGGCAGCATTAGAAAGGGCAAGGAGTTTTTAACAAAATAATACTAATATTGTTTATATAGTACGTCTTGCAGTAGAGGAAAAAAGAAGTTATGTTCTTACCATAACGTTCCATCTGTGTTGTCGATCTTTATTCATTCTTGACAGTTATGTCCCAGTTTCGTCCTTGGAACTGAGTCAGCCTAACAAGCTCGCACCAGCCAGAAACTCTTGAGCTAAGGTTACCCATAGTGCCTCGCTTCTCTGCCCTTCAGATCGAGTTTGCCCGTAAAAAACAAAAAGTGGAAGCTTTGTCTGGGCAACTGCCCTACTACTGAACCAGGACTAGTTCCGGGCCACCAGGAGCCTTTGGAGGGTTTAGGAGGGTGGGATGTCAAGAATGAATGAAGATCGACAACACAGAAGAAATGTTATGGTAAGAACGTAACTTCTTTATCTGATGTTGTCAGTCTTCATTCATTCATGATAGTTGGGACAGAGTCCTTAGCTACATTATGTCCTGGGAGGCCCTATGGAAGGATATTCCTGAGCATCATAGAGCCAAAGGATGTTCTTCCCTTGGAGACCATATTCAATTTGTAATGAGTGATAAAGGTATGAGGGGTAGCCGATGTAGCTGTTGCGCAAATGTCATCCATAGAGGCTCTAGAATGAAAGGCCACCGAAGTGAAAACTGACCTGGTAGAGTGAGCCTTGACTTTAGTTGACAGACTCATTTTATTTTGATGATAAACAAAGGTGATGCAACCTGTCAACCATTTTGACAAGGTGACTTGGAAACTGGTGTGCCTAGTTGAGGACCTGGAAAAAAACAGGAACAGCTGGTCCAATTTTCTGAAGGATTTCGTTCTGTCCAAGTAAAAACATAACTGTCTGTGTACATCCAACAAATGCAAACAATATTCTCCTTTGTTTGAAAAATTTGGGAGGAAAACTGGCAGGTCAATGGATTGGTTAATATTTGAGTCTGAGACAACTTTGGGTAGAAAGGAGGGTTAGTCCTAAGTGATACTATTTTCTTTATGAAAAATGATGTATGGGTGCTTTACACACAAGGCTTGCAATTCTGACAATCTCCTGGGTGAAGTGATGGCTACCAGGAATAAGGTCTTCCAAGATAGAAATTTTATATCACAGGTGGCTGCTGGCTCAAAGGGCTGAGGAGTCAAAGTTTGTAAGACTAACGTCAAATCCCAAGGCTCAATAGGCTCTTTTCTTTAAAAGGTGGCTTTAAATGCACAACTCCCTTTAGGAAGGTTTTGCAGAGGCGGTGAGATAGCAGCAAAAAATCATCAAAGCTATTATGGAAATTTGAAATACCCGCCAAATGAACTCTAATAGTAGAAGACGAAGCTCACGATTGGTGTAAAATTGACAAATATTCCAACACCTTATTAATTGGTGCAGAAAAGGGGTCTAGGCCTTCTCCTTGACACCAGATGACAAATCTGTTCCATTTACTAAGATAAAGATTCCTGGTGGACGGTTTATGGGAAGCCAGAAGTAACTTTTGCACTGGGGAAGATAGATTATTCTGCCTGGCAATTACCGGAAGTGGAGGTACCAAGCGGTCAGCTTGACAGTTGGTAGGTTGGGATGGACCAGCCCCTGCAGATGAGACAGGAGTCCTAGAGTTGGGTCCAGAGTCCAAGGACAGTGAACTACGTGAGGCCAAAGAAAGGGGAACCAGACTTGACAGGGCCAATAGGGTGCAATGAGGATCACTTTGCTTCTCAACCATTGCACTTTCTTCAAGAACTGGGGTATTAGGGGAATGGGTGGAAAGGTATAAAGCAGTCCCGGGGGCCAATCATGCAGAAGAGCATCTCTCGGGGACTCGATTAGGGGGAAGTAGCTGCTGCACTTGTGATTCGTGGGAGATGCAAACAGATCGCAGCAAGGCTGACCCCGATGACGAAAGGTCTCCACCTCTACTATGGGATTGAGAGACTACTCGTGAGGCAGGAGAATGCATCTGCTCAGTTTGTCCGCAATCATGCTGGAACTCCCAGAAATGTGCATTGCTATCAGAAAGAGGTTTGAGGCAATCGCCCATTGCCATACTCTCATGACTTCCCGGTATAACAGATAGGATCTGGTTCCTCGCTGTTTGTTGATGTACCAGACGACGAACATGTTGTCTGATTGGACAGCAATTGTCCCTGACAGAAAGGCAGATGGGAATGCTTGCAATGCTAAAACCACCACCATTAGTTCTAGGATGCTGATATGCAAATTGGCCTCTAAGGGGGACAAAGTGCCTTGGACTGTCTTTCCCTGAAAATGCCCCCCCACGCCGTCAGGGGTGTATCCGTGGTCACTATGGCCTTGGGCTGTGGGGGTGAAAAAGGGTGACTCCATAACTCCTCTTCTGGCTTCATCCACCAATTCAGATCATGTCTGCATTGATTTATGTGGATTAGATAAGACATGGGGTGAGTTAACAGAGACCACTATGATGCTAGGAGCCACTGAAGCAGCCTCATGTGGAATCACGGCAGGGGAACTAGGGTAATTGTCGCTGCCACTGACCCTAGTAGTTGTAAGACTAAGCAAGCTGGGGACTATTTCTTGAGAGAGTATCTCATGGAGCTGTGACCTTAACCTTTGTAATCTGTGAAGAGGTAGAGCAACCAGACAGGATCTCATGTCGAATGTTGCTCCGATGAATTCTAAGTTTTGAGTAGGTGCCAGATTTGACTTTTCTTTGTTTATTGAAATGCCTAAGAGCTCTGCCAGTTCCAGAGTGTAGTATAAGGCGTGAAGCAGTAGATGTCTGGTGGGGGTGGTAAGGAGCCAATCACCTAAATATGGAAAAAGCCGGAATCCTTGCAGTGACAGATTAGCTGCCACCACTGCCATGCATTTGGTGAACACACTGGGGGCTGTGGTGAGACCAAAGGACAGTGGGAAATTGGTAATGACTGGTTCCCAGCCAGAAGTGGAGATATCTTCTGGAGCGCTTGTCCATTTTTATGTAGTAATACGCATCCTGAAGATCTATAGAGCACATCCAATTGTCTTTCTCCAGAAAAGGAAGGACCAAATGAATCATGACCATCTGAAATTTTGTCTGTTTGACAAACTTGTTCAAGATACAGAGGTCTAGAATCGGCCTCCAGTCCCCTGTGTTTTTTTGGGACTAAAGAATCTTGAGTAAAATCCGGATCCTACTTGGTCTGGTGGGACTGTTTGGATGACTCTTTTCTTGAGCAGCTTTTGAATTTCTTCAGCTGCTGTGTCCCTCTGACTGGGTGGAAAGTCAGGAATACGTCTTTGTGGCCATGGGTAAAGATTAAATGGGATATGGTTTGTTTGTGTCTTTCGGCTTTTCCCGGTTAGGGGTCGCCACAGTGGAACTCTGGTCCGCTAATGATTGGTAGTTGATTTTTACGTGCCGAGTTACCAGCCCTGACGCACAACCTTCAGCGAAGGTACGCCCATTCACGCATGTCCCCATGCAGAAGAAGCTCTAGCTGAGAATCGAACCGGACAGCGTCTTACTGTGAGGCGACAACACTACCGCAGCACCACCACCGCAATTAAATGGGATATGGTAACCTTTTGTAATTATTGTCTTCACCCAAGAATCTGACGTTACTGAATGCCAGGCCAAGTGGTGCAGAAAGCACCTTCCCCCAACTGCCTCCAGAGGTAAGCAATTGGGCCGCTCCTCAGGAACACTAATAGGGTTGCCCAGAGAAAGAATCTCTGGAACCCTGGTTAGGCAGGCCCCCTATGCCACAGGAAGGGCATCTTCCTGATGAGTTCGCCCCTCTGCCCCTGGGAGAAAAATCACCAAGTGTGTCCCAAAAAGGCCCTTGGGACTTCCTGAACCACATCTTCTAACTCCTCTGATTCCTGGAATAGGGTCGTTGAGGAGTGGAAAAACATACGTCCACAGCAGAAAGGGTCTTTCTGTCCTTTTCACACTTGGCTAACATGTCTTTAACTTTTGGGCCAAACAATGAGGAAGCGTCAATGGGAGCACTGAAGGAAGACTTGAAAGGGTCTGCGAAGTCACACAAGTGCATCCAGGAGTGACGTCTCATGACAACGCCTGCACACGCTGCTCTGCCAACCCCTTTGGTTGTATGTGCAATCAACTACATGGAGGAGTTAGACAGAGATTCTAGGGTCGCAAGCTGGGAGGCAACCTTGTCACGTACCCTGTCAGACACTGCTCCTGTTAGGGTTCCTGAGAGTTCAGTGATCAGGTCTTTTTAAAGATGGGTAAAATGTGCCAGATAATTCAATGGCTGAATGGCAAAGATCATTGAAGCATAAACCTGCTTCCCTAATCTGTCCAACGTCCGAGACTCTCGGTTTGGAGGATGGACAGTAGAACTCTTCTCTGTGAATTCCTTCTTTGTGGCTGCCTCCACCACCATAGCATTTACCGCTAAACCCTTGGACCAGTGGGGTTGATCCTCTGGGTGGGGAGAATATTTTGTCAGTTGTCCAAGAGATTGGCTCTACAGTGTCAGGGGGCTTCCAAGCATGCTGCATGATGAGCTTGACTAACTCATCTGCAGGTGGGGTCATCCAGAAAGTAGAAGGCTGGGCACGGAAAGCCTGCAAGAAGACAGATTCTTCAGAGGAAGAGTAGGTGGACTTTCAGTCACCCCTCTGCTTTAAGATTTCTAGGAGACATCTTCAGGGAGCAACCATGGAGACTCTTCCCATTCATCGAAGACTGTATCCTCGGTGAGAGATTTTTCTGGAGAAACAACGTGCTTCCGCTTGCACAATCCTTTATGGGGTGACTCATCAGGGGGGAGGTGTGAAGAGGACTCCGAAAAGAGGGTACTCTGCAGTAGGATGTCTTGCTGCTCCTGTGCCCGCTGCCCCAGTGTAGTAGACTGTGACAGCTGTGAACCACAGGACACATAGATATGACATTCCGACGTTGTGAGAGCCAACTGTGGGCCTACTGAGGCGAGCGCTCTCTCAATAATCTGAAAGGTAGGCCCACCTGAAGAGGGATGGGAGGCCGGAACAGAGAAAGACATCCCGCTTCAATGAGCCCACCCCCAGAGAAGGAGCCATGAGAGGACTCGAACTGTCAAAGCAACCGGAACTGTAGATGGCACAGTGGAAAAAAATCGGTGCCATAATAGGAATTCCAGAGCCAGCAGCCAAGTCATGGTCTCGTGGGTGGGTCGGCTCTGACTGAGCCGAGGTCCACGGAGTGGGTTTCAGCACCACGGTGAGATCCAACATCAGTACCGAAGAAGTTGGCGCTGGGAGAAGCATCAGCTTCAAGGGTGCCAAATCCTGCGGGGAGGTCAAAGGAGGAAGATAAGTTCTAGTTTGTGGAGAAAAAACCTTGGCCCCGGGTGGGAGGGAGGTCCTAGATGGGGTCTGAATACCTCTGGCTCCCAAGAGCTGATCCACCAGTCTAACTACATCAAGCTCCGAAAGGCTCCTGGTGGAACAAACAGACATCCCCGAGGTAGATTCTGGGTGATCAATAAAGGGACTGAGGTACTAACCTGCAAAGGGGTCAATGATCGGGCAATAGAGTCGTGGGTAGGGGTTCAACCTTCATACCAAAAACTTGTGTTGGGATGGAAGTGACCAGTTTTACAGGGGAAACTATTATTGCCAAGTGGGTCTGAGGTACCGTGGCAACTTTTGTTGGTTCCATGGAAATAGACGGCACCGTGGAGGGGGTCGTAGACTCCAGTCCCGAGACAGTTCTCTCTGCCAATTTCAATTGTTTAGGCTTTGGTTCCATGGAAACCTGGCCTTTGGATGATTTTGGTTCATGAGACTGAGAAGACGCTAGGACTGAGTGGTTCCTCTTCTTTGCTTCTTTTTTAGTAGGTTTTGACACCTCCATCTCAGACAAAGCCTCCGAAAAGGGGGATTTTACCAACCCCTTTAAGATAAATTTGTTTTTACACTTTGCTAGGGTTCGGGCACTAAAGCCTTTACAGAGATTGCATGGAGGCTGGATTTGTAAGTGCGGCACTCCTAAACAATACACACAGGAAAGATGCCCAGTGGAGCTGGCCATCTTCCTGCCACATTTGTCACATTTGTCACATTGTTTAAATCCTGTGGTACCTTTTTTGTCACCCATTATCTGATAAATCTCAAGAATGAACAGCCACTCACGTGACCACACACATGCACAATAATGGGGAAAAAACACAGCAAGTGAAAGAATTTTTTTTTTTTTTTTTGGTGTACCAACAATGGTAGTACAAGAACTACCCAGAAGAGTAAAGAGAAGAAAGAAGAAAGGGGAAAGAATACCAGCAATGGTATTTGAGAGTTAACCAGAGGTTAGAGGGAAGGGAGGGGCCTATACCAACTATGGTAAGGAAGAAATGCCAAATAGGTAAAAAGATAGATAAAACAGCACTCACACACTAAGTAATATAAAATAAAGCGACCAAGAAATATGAAGAGGACAGCTGTAAAGGAGAAAAAATATTGAGAAATGTATAGAAATATAAAACACTTAGCTTGAGAGCAAGGCCTGACGCGTCTTGAAACTATGCGGCAAACGAGATCTGAAGGGAAGGGAAGAGAAGCACTATGAGTAACCTTAGTTCGAGAGATTCTGGCTGGCACAAGCTTGTTACAAGAGCTGAGTCAGTTCCGAGGACAGTACCGGGACCCAACTGTCATGAATGAATGAAGATTGACAACATCAGATTTAATCTTTGTTTGCCACTTATTAATAATATTTTCAAATTTATGTTCATATTTTCATAACTGAGAGTGTATGGTTTAAAACACCAATGTGGGAGACTGGATAGTTCACTGTCAGTGCTGGTTTATATCACACTGCACTGGAAATATTGCTAGTTGTTTGCTAATAGCATTTTCTTATGCACTTAATACTTCAAAAGCTGAGTGACTTCAAACTGTTGTATGAGTTTAAGTGAAACTTTAGATGTTAAAAAACTGTTTTTGATATTTGCACTGTAAGCTGCACATCCTGAAAGATATCCAGTATTATTTGTTTTGCTAAATATACAATTAAGCATACGTTTTCATATCTCTGTAAATATCTCAATATATATCTACTTATAAAGGAATTTCTTGTCATGTGAAAGCTTATGCCTGGTTAACAAAAATGTGTCTAGATTGTACAGTTTTCAAGATATGAAAATTTGTGAAAATTTACAAAAAATACAATTTGGAGTTTGTTTCCATAATATATTAACAGCATTTATGGAAAAGATTATGAATGTACAGACTATTATCAGTGTAAAAGAATACTTCTTACTAATAACTGCTATTTTTACAGTTTTGATAGCTTTTGTTATTCACAAAATATTTGCATTTCTTTATCATATGCTTTTTAACTTTATTTTTCAGAAAATGCTCTGGAAATAAAGATGAATGTAGGCTGCTACAGGTATGACCTTCCAAACTACATAGGTGTTAATGAGTTAAGAACAAATAATAACCCCTTGATAACACACTAAACTTACCATCAATCATCGCGTAAGTATTAATCCTGAAAAATAATATCCAATAGCCACACCTATGTGACTTCTTTTCTTCAACACCACTGATTTAACAACACCTACGCCAGAATTCAGAAACAAACAAACAATGTGTAAGGCAAAACTGTGTAATGAGCAGCAGTGCTCATGGTGGGCCGATTCTGAGATACAAGTAGTGTGATTCCACAAGAATACAAAATACCACAGGTCAGCATGTTATACAAATGACCTTATAATGAAATGGGAATTAGCAAAATTATGATAATGAGACCAATGATCAGTTCAAACAAAGTTAAAAAATATTGCAGATTGATTCAGAAACATACAAAAAAATGGATGGTGAAGCGCAAAAACCATGTAGCTGTATATCATAACTTCCTGGTAAACAGCAAAACCAAAAACACACACTTAACAGCAATCGGGCTGCTGTGTTAAAAATTTTTAAGAATGATGTATTCATCAGAACATTTTAACACAACAGCCTAGTTGCCGTTAAGTGTGTGTTTTTGGTTTTACTAAGTTTTTTTTTTACATTTTTTTTTTGCCTTGGTTCCTGGTAAACAGTGACAGAATTCATGCTATGATATCAGGAGTAACAGCAGACATTAGTTGAAATGTCCATGTTAGAGGCCATCCTTGCATTCAACAGCTGCAGACTGCACCTAACGTACCATCACCTCCACAACACTGATACAGTGGTCTGCTATCATATGGACAGAGGCACCATACAGGATCTGGTATACATGTACTGTCCTCATAGGCACGCACATAGGATTCATGCAATACTGATTCGTGTGGACATCAAAATAGGTTGCAAAATTGCCAGTCCAGCCACAGAGACCTTCCAGCAACTAAGTGAGGGCATGGTGGATATATCCCAAGCATCTGTCTCACATATACTACAACAGTTCCTTGGTGCCACAGAAAGTGGAGGTGTGAAAAAACATTAGCCCAGTGTTCCATGAAATAGTCCACCTTCCTGATATACTTAGTGCCATCAGCTGTAGCCACACTGCCAGTAAGGCCCCAACTGTAAAACAAGGACTACAGTGTATCAGCTTAAGTGGATTCCACTCCATCAAATGGCAGGTAGTCTGCAATGTACAGGGTATAATACATAATGTGCTGGTATACCACTCAGGCAGTATGGAGAATTCCCACATATTTCACGCATGTGACTCATACCACTGGTTTGTGTGGGGAGACATGTCACTGGCAATGACAGATATTCCTTGGTGTCATGGCTCATGACACCGATATGCAACCCACAGTCCACTGCAGAAAATATCTACAATTCCAGACTATCACAGACCTGCACCATCATCAAATTTGTGTTCAGACTGATGAAACCTTTTTCTGCTACGTAGATGTCTTTGGTTGCACACTGCAGTATGCTCTGGAAACTTGAAGCAAGATATTTGCCATTTCTGCAGTGCTGCACAATATGCTGGGACACACACAGATACAGCAGTGTATTGCATCACAGGCCAGGATATTTCAGAGACAGCAGTGGAGGAGGAGGAGGAGAAGCCTGGTGAGGAGTTGTTGGAGGACCTGGTTGCATTGAAAGACCTTGTGGGATGGAGACAGGCACACCATTCCATGGGACTGGCTAAGTGTCAGCTTCTGGTTCACAACTATGTTCTAGCTTAGGCACAATACATTAACAGTAATGCATGCTATAATACAACCAGGCTATGCTCTACAGTGCACTGATTGGGAAAGCTAAGCATCAGACACACATTACCTTAGTAACACAGTACAGAGGGCAGAGCACAGCTGTCATCATATTCATAGGTTGGGGGGGGCAGAGTGACAAGTATCTACAGTGGACAAACTTTTTTTTTTGGGGGGGGGGGGGTAATGATGTGGATGTGTGCCATGGCCTGGCAATTCGTATTAGCTTGGAAGACTGTGCAGGGAGGGAGTGGTGCTTCCTGTTTGGGGCTGGTGTTCAAATGTGGAGGGCTGTTTGTCAGTGTACATGTGGGTATATATAGTCTCTCTAGATGAGACGGGTCCAGTAGGCTCTCAGTAGGTAAAAGCACTCATTGTGCTTGTCCCTCTCCAGAGGGGTATCCCATCTGAGGAATGTCATCAGTATGAATAGTGGCTGGCATATAGGATGCTGAACTTTATGAGTACAAACGTCAGGCTGTATCGCTATGATGCCGATTATGTAGCCCCTAGCTGTGTGGATAGCCATTCTGGACCACATCATCCTCAAAACTGACAGTATTTACAGAGGATGTGGTACTAAGTGACTGTGACCTACCTATCCCACAGTGAGCTTTCCCACAGGAGGCAGAAAAGAGGTGGCTACATGAATGGGTTCTGCCCTAACGTGCAGTAACAGACAGGCTCCTGAAGGATATAGACATCCCTGTTTTACAGCCAGCATGCTACCTATTGTATGCTAATCCCTCTCTAAAACTGTCTCACAGCCCATACATTACACCAATCAGCTCTGCTGTGACCACATGGCATCTGCGTATGCCTGGATGCCTACCCTGCACATACATTGTGCGACGGCCATTAATACACTCAACTTGAGCATGGGGTAGGACCCCAGGGTGTTGTCAGCCACTGGCACACTACCCCTAACTGCTGTCACCATGCTCTGTGGAACTGACAGCACCCGCTGTTAGTTGTGGGAGTAGAGGATGAAGATGCACCCTGTGTTACTGTGTCAACCAGTTCCTGTTCTTCACTGGTCACCTGGGACTCAACAACAGGTTGCACAGACAATAGAATTGTGTCTATGAAAGGGGGTATGGAATGTGCTTACTACAGTATTAGTGGCTGATAGCACTGTGTCCACTGAGTGCATTACACTTTGTCATCATCGTCACACTCAGAAGATTTCCTGATATCATGTACATCCAAGTCCATGGTTGAGGACCTAGAATCACTTGCAAAACCAGTTCTCAGTGCTGCAACAGCTATACAATACTATGGCATGCATAGAATGTTATCCCATGCACCCTGTGCAGAATGTTGTGTATGCAAGAGCCGTGAAGTGCTATAGGGATGATATGACAGTATTCAGTATATGAGAGATCAAGGCTGCGGTTTGTTGCACTGCAATATACATATAATGGCATACTCACCTAAGCCATCAGCCACAGACATCAGTGGTGATGGGAGAAGTTTGTAACAATGTCCAGTCTCCCACTAGGTACGAGGTAGTCCTCTATCACCCTAGACAGAATGACAAGAAACTCCTCCATGTCAATGACGGTGGTATGAGTTAACAGTCTCTAACTTGTGACCATCGTCTCTCATGCAAGGGGGGGGTTGCTTTGTTGCAGCCATGGTGAATGAGGTTGGTGACCCTGTGGCACACCTGTAGTGCAGATCTGTTATGGCCATCAACAACACTGATATCTCCAACAAGATCCTGCTTCACATGGTCAAAGAAAGCACAGTCATTTTGTCTACCACCCATGTACATAGACGGCCTGCATCAAGATTTCTATCTCTGACTGGCTGAACCTCACCAGATGCTTACACCCTTTCAGAGTCATCTCATCCAGTGAATGTGTTCATATAGCGATGGTAAGAGACTGGGTACCAGTATCTGCTGTATTCACCTTACAGTCCCCCATCACTATGTCTAAAGTGAACAAAAAACATGGGACACCTGACCCAGTACAGTGACATGCCAACTTCAGTGGTTGCTGCCATGAGGCAGCCGCCTGTAGCTATACACAGGTATGCCTTCACCATAGCACAATATCCAACATGTATCACTCCAGCCCACATTAGCACCATGGCTACTATCAAGTGCTGTGTGCACCCCTACATTAGCACAGCTACAACACAACAGGATGATGAAACCCATAGCTAGCCATTCCTGACTGTGTATATTGAGTTCCTTGTCAGATAATTGGTCACATTTTAATATTATTACTCACCCCAACAGGAAATGTGCACCATACAAGAAACACTACTGCCTAAATAACTGGTATGTATGCACTTACCAAAAGTGTTGCAACTGCCTCTACATTCCACAGAAATCCCACAGACAAATGTCATATTCTGCTGGTTAATAATCATATACTCAGATGCGCACCCTGATGGTGACATCTACTTTATCATACAATTTAAGGGTTTGTAGCACTGTAATTATGCTAATGAGGCAATTGGGGATAATGGTCTCCGAAAAGCACATTTTACGCAGTACACAGCAAATCAGAATTATGCAATGAGGGCCATGCCTGACCACAAGCACATATAAATGACCACAAAGTGCACTGTGCAACCCTGAGTGGGTCAGTGACCCCTGTGGGGTTGCAGGCCTATTAATCAGCTTTGTGGCTGTCAAGGGCACACTGTAGTATAACTACTGACACTGATATGGATTGTATAGTGTGCATACATGCAAGCTAGCAGATCTTTCACATCCCAAACACCACCTTAGCACACTATTCATTTATGCATGGTTATTATTACTACCAGGTACTGTCGAGCTGCCCCTGTTGTGAACTGATTCATATCAAGTGATATCCACAATTTGCATTAACAAAAATTCTGATGTCACTTTCCTTAAGGTTTGAACATGTGAACTGGCCATGGCTTCTGAGTATGTTGGCTGTGGAAGAGCTCTTATACGGTGCAGGAAGGAAGCTAAGATCTTTCTGTACTTCCTCCAGAGGGAACTTTAATGAGGGCCCCAATACAAAGTTGATACCTGGCATTGCCTTGCCAGGGTGGTGTCTGATGCCATGGATACCACCTGCACTGATGGGCTATGCAGTCAGAGGCCCTGTCAACTGAAGAGTCACTACTGTGACCTGCTTAGTCAATGGGAAGAGGAGGTTAGGGGTTTTACGTAATGCACTCATGACAGATGGTTAATAGTGATTATTAAGGCACAACCGTTCAGTCATCTACCAAAAGAGAATTGTACATTTCTCCTCGTGCAAGGATAAGAATACATCACTGTCATTATAGCTGCATATACAGTACCATGCCTACAGTACTGCCAATTCTGCAGTAAGTGCTGCTACTTACTTTAAGCATTGCATATTGCTATTATGTGCTTACTGATATACACACCTTGACAATGGCACACCTTAGTGTTTGCCTTCCTAGATTGCTATAACTGTAGCCATCCCCCCGTCATTCACACATGGTACACAGGTCTGACTGCCCAGCATCATTCTTACACTGTCTATTCAAGCCTTCTGCCAGTCCTTTTTATATGGATCATACCATAGGCATGCATATGACAGGCTGCCATTTATCACGTACAAGTGGTTGTCCTGTATCATGCTGCATTGTCACTACCATGCACCTGTGGCCCAAGTTTCTGTCACTACTGTGCAAGGTAGGGTCCTATCCAGCAAGCCACATCTGCCACCCAGATGCCTGAAAGTAGTTCCCTTGGGCACAAGTAGCACTATTTCTCTTTTTTTTTTTTGTGGTCCTGCTTCCATGGTCCCTGTAGTCTCTATTTGCAAAGCATGTATTATTTACATAACACACACACACACACACACACACACACACACACACACACGTAGGGACAGGTAAGATAGTATGTAATTTTATTTTTTTCCACTGCATAGTTAACAGAATTTTACTCCTCCACAAACTGTTATTTATTTTTTATATATACATTTATTTGACATTTGATTACCGGGATAGACCAACTGGGCATCTTACCCATTTTCAGTGGTCGCCTGGGGAGAAAACCTCCAACATTTACACATAGTTGTACATCAATATAAAACATTTTGAAAAACATTTTCACACACAGTTGTACATCAAGTTCAAAATGTAACACATCTAGTAATATATACAGTAGCTAAGATTACATGTGGAAAAGCTCAGCATGTATTAAAGAAATATGTATACATACTTACTCAAAGTGTTTCAAACCTTATACATAGTAACATATACAGTAGCAAGTTTACATACATGGTTACACAGCTGTAATCATGTTGCACAGTTTTACCATTTATTACAGTAGTAACAGAGTTACTGCCTCACAGTTAGACGTTGCACGTTCAATTCTCAGTTAGAGCATCTTCTGTGTGTCGACATGCGTGAATGGGCGTTCCTTCGTTGAAGGTTGTGCGTTAGGCCCGGCAAGCCAGCATGTAAAAATCTACTGCCAATCATTAGCGGACTGGAGTTCCGCTGTGGCGACCCCTAACCGGGAAAAGCCGAAAGACAGTTACAGTAGTAACAGAGTTACAGTCGTATTTAACTATAATGCAGAGACACATGGATACATAATACAGGTGGTAGAATCTTTGGATTACATGTATAAACTCTTTGTGATAGTTATGACATACAACATGATGGACATTGCTGATAAAGAGGGAGACATAAAAGAAAGTCAGTTATCATGGTCCTTTTTTTCAATATTTTTTGATGTTTTTTAAATTGTTTTTCTCCATTTACGTTAATCCTTTATGCAGTGTCTGTCATGAGCTGCAGCAGTAGTCACCTCACCGACCACCGTCCTTGCCATTATTTGATGGGTCTCCAGCTGTCTCCAGGCCATCCTTTCTGCTGGGTGACATAGATAATTTAGCAGGAAATTATATGGAGGGTTCCACAGTCACTTAATTTCCCTCCTCATGTTGTTGCCTTGTTTTTCATATCCCAATACAGGTTGTGATCCAATCTTCCCCATCATCAGTTTTCCACCATCTGTCTTGCTCTCCCTCCTATGTGCCCCCCACCAAGTGTCTCAGCAGCTCTCTTGCTGGTCTGTGTCTGTCTTTTATGTTTGTTAGTCTGCCCCTGCTACCATTCCTATACCCTCTTTCCTTCCAACACCTTACCCTTACTATCTTTCCCTATACCTTTCTTGGTTAAAAAAAAGAAAAATGGGCATCTGTCTCTCAAGAATGTATACCTTTTCCTCCCCATCCCCATCCCACTACCTTCTTCTTGGCTTTCATTGTGTTCCTCTGCTTGCTCTTCTCCCTTTCAGACTGTTCTATGCTCTCATTTCCTTCAGATTTACAGCAGTAAATTAGCAGGAACTTTGCTGTATTCACAGTGGTGCTTCAACGCTTGGTTGGAAACCCATTGTCATGTGTGTGCAACATTCATGCCAGTCAGCTCATTGTGTGCTGTGACTTATGCTGCGCAGTGCAGGTCATTGTGTGATACGTTAGATTTCTGCCTGAAAGTATAATAATTAATGTAACTCCACCCTGCAACACTGCTCAGAATGCACTGTTAATTAGCTCCAAGCTACATTGAGCTACTTCAACTATTGCTATTTTGCAATTACAAGACCACATACGTGATGTTTTTGAATTCCAGTTCTCCTGTACTATCCTCTTCTTGTATTAATTTCTCTTTCCCACAATTGTTTTCCATTTTCCCCACCTCCTTTCCTCATTTTATGTGCATTAATAATTTAAACATACATACTGCCTTCTTGCACAGCTAACTAAACTTGTCTCCATTTCTTAACTACCTATAAAATTGTCAATTACCTTTTATTATTTTTTTCCTTTTTTTCTTACTCATACCTTGCTAAATTTTCAGGAATTTTCAGTTCACTTCTCAACAATGTATATAATTAAATAAATAAAAATGCTGGCAGGCAGAGTTTCACAGGCACAAATCACTCAGGTGATGATAAATCAAAGGTGTATTTAATGATAAAAATCCACAAGAAAAACAAGTAAAATGTAAGCGCTTTCGTTAAACAAGTGTTAACTTCATCAGACGCCATTAAAATGTAAGACAGCCATTTATATACGTATAAAAAAACACTCTGATTGGGTAAGCAAAGAGAGGCAGCTAGCTAAGCAACACTGAGACAGAATATTAATTAACTCCTTGATGACTGTGTTACAGTTGAAACTGTTGCATCTTAAATACAACTAAAACTTGTAATTAAAAGATAAATTATCAGTCTCATACTTGTGTCATGAATGATTCTAAATAGGATAAAACTAAAAACAAAGTCATTTTTAAAATCTCATGTTAAATATTCACATAATGCTAAAATGTTTACCAAAGTCAAATACATACAAAAGTGCTTGTGCTTAACAAATATTTTGAGATATTTTTTTCCTTTCTATAGCTTTTAATTTCAATATAGGAGAGATGGATGTCCTGTCATTTATCCCAGGCCATCTATCTGCCTGTAGTAAGATTTTCCACCTTAACTCCTTTAACTGTAACTGAAGTCCCCAAGGGTTTTTGTCACTGATGTCTACATGGTCTATTGCCTTAAATGTGAAATTGTAGTCAGTATTGTCCTGAATATGCTTCGCTAAAGCATTATTAATATTATTCTTTCTTATGGCATAGTGATTTCATAAATTCTGGCGTTAAACTTCCTTTCTGTTTTACCTACATAAAATGCTAGGCATTGGTCACATGTAGCCATGTAGACCACTGCCTTGGAGTGACAGTTATATTTACCTTTTACATAATGGTCTATACCATTCACTGTAAATTTGCTGCCTGATTTCACCTTGTGGCACCAGTTACAAGACTCACATTTGTACATCCCTACACGTCCTGTTCTAGTGTAGTTAGAACCTTTCCTAAGAAGGTCTTTTAAGTTTGAGCCCCTTCTGTATGTAACTATAGGTCTTTCTCCTATTTGTGCCCTGATGTACAAGTCATCCATTAAAATGTCCCAGTTCTTATAAAAAATGGACATCAAGTAGTATGAGTCAAAGTTGAATGTAAGCAACATAGATCTACAAAAATAACTTTTTTCCAACTCAGGTCTCCCCTCTTCAACTTCAGGGGGGCTGTTGTCTAGTGTGTTTTCCCCAACTATGGGCTTAAAATGCCCTACTCTTCTTTTACCTATCACTTCCTGCATAAACTCATTAAGCAAGTCTGCTGGGTACTCCCTCCTCAAGAACATAGTTTTTAAGTTGTCACATTCAATAAGAAAAGCTTCTTCTCTGGAGGTCATACGGGCTGCTCGAACTAATTGCCCTTTAACTACCGACCTCTTTTGATGCTTGGGGTGGGAGCTAGTGTAATGCAGGAACGAGTTTGAGTAGGTCTCTTTCCTGTGGATCCTAGTAGCATACTTTTCATTATGTGTCTTTGTATAAGTGGACATCAAGGTAATTCATATAATCCAGGTTAATCACCCAAGTGAACTGCAGGAATGTAGTGGTGGTGTTAAAGTATCTCAAAAACTTTTCCAAAACAACCAGTGATCCATTCCATATCAAGCTGATATCATCTTGGTATCTATAATACAGTTTGACCTTAGAATAGTACTGAGACTGAAATACATAATTTCTTTCCCAATATGCCATTACCATATTCGTGAATGCCCCACCACAAGCTGAACCCATTGCCACTCCTATGGTCTGCAAAAAGTACCTGCCATTAAAGGAGAAATAGTTGTTTCTTAAAACAATTTCTAATAATTCCAAAATTAGATTGATTTTCTCCTGGTTAACTTTGTATAACAACAGTAGGTCACCCATCCACTCGAGACCAGTTTCTTGTGGGATGATCGTGTACAGGTCTTTTACATCTATAGTGACCATGATGTCACTTGCGTCATACCTGGTTTTGTTCACTTGTTCTAAAAAAAGCCCAGGAGTAGTTACAAATTTGGCTTTCATTACGCAATATTTTCTTCAGCTCATGGTCTAAAAATTGGGCGCAAGCAGTGGTAATGGAGTGTCTTCCATCCACTAAGGGCCTCATAGGTGGATCTGATAGGTTCTTGTGGATCTTGGGAATACCAAAGAACACTGGTATCCTTGGGGTAATGATGTTAAGATAGTTATGTAAGGAAAGGTCGATTCTTCTTTCTAGAAATATGTCAGTGAGTTGGCTGTAGATTTTCCTATATGCTGCATTTAATTCATTAAGGGACACTTCCGTGTAATTACCTGTGTCTAGCATAGCCAACATTTTCTCACTGTATGTGGAAGAGTCCATGATTACAACCCCACCCCCTTTGTCAAGTTTCATAACCCTGACGTTATATTCTTGCAGTTCCAATAATCATGTTCACTTTGGTTCATGTTGTGAAGTGTTTGAGTTGGCCTGTATTTGTTCTTATTTAAATTATACAGATCTAGTTCACAAACTTTTTCATACATTGCTAGTTTCAGGTGCAAAGGGGGGTTGTAGGTAGAACTGATCTTAAAAATGCTGCCTTCACTGACATTAGTTTGGGATCTAGTACCATGTAGTAAGGTTAAATTCAACTTTCTTAAATAAAGTTTCAGATCTAACATAGTGTCTACATCATTAAATCTTTTACCAGGTACAAAAGCCATTCCCTTAGACAATAAGTCAGCTGTAGTTTCATTTATACATAAAGTAGAATAATTGTGTACTGAAAAGTCTTTTTGGTGGTTAAAAACCACTGTATAGATACCTGCTTTTTGAACAGAGTCCACTGGTGTTGGGGTGCTTACATTAATGAAGGAGTCATTAACATTAACATGGTGACCAGAAGGCACTAGTGGAGATGCTAAGCTCTCCAGTTCCTGTTCTTTGGCCTGGCCCCCTGAAAAACCTGTGGTTGGTAGCCGCCCTATGGTTGCTGCCTATTGTAACAGCTTTTGTTCCTAATTCTTTCACTTCTCCCGAGTTCTGGGAATTCAGCATCATAGCTTAAAATCTTCAGTCTCTTCAAACCTACATTCATCATTGCCAGTTACTTCAGGAGGGTGTGGTATTTGCTTGTTATTTTCCCCTCGTGGGGCTTTAAATTTGTTGCATGAACCAGGAGGTTTAGGGTAGGCCATACCATTAGCATAGTCCTGAACATCTCTGTCCAGCTTGTTCAGTTTACCAGCTTTCAGTTTTGTTATGTTCTGGTCAATGCTAGTGTAAATCCTGTAATGTTCAAATTTCATGTTGCTATACTCATGATCCTCACGGATGGCAGAGTCTAGAATTGCAAGGTCTTTGAATAACAGTTCCAGTTCACTGTTGTTATGTTTAATTAAAAGCTCTAAAAGGTCGAGCCCTTTGTTTAAATGTTTAAATCTTTAGAAAATTTCATATGACTTTTGTTATTGGTAATCTTATACTTAATGTTTGCCTCTATGTGACTTACGTGACTATTATTTCACTTTTTTCTAAAATTGTTTTTCATATTATCATATACTTACTCTGTAAAATGTTATATTTTGTTATGTGGAGCTTTTCTCTCTGGTCCATTGTTGAACAGAGGCTTTAAGTCCAGTCAGGCTATCTTGATTAGTAGACAAGCAAAATAATAAACAAACAAATACTGAAAATTCTATAATTAATGAAAGCTATTAATAAGCGCACTCAAGATAAAAATCTCCTAAAAGCTATATATAAATATTAGTAATTCATATCTGCTCACTAGAGTTACAAGTGATGTCCCCAGGACAATAATTTCAAAACCAAAATATTTTTTATGTGACTACTTTGAGTAAACCATTCTGAAGTGTTAAAAAAGTTTGAAGTCACAATTCTCTGCTTGATACGAAAGCCAGATGGGTACCCCATCCTAATAACCATTTCTTTCTGAGATGCTATGAGGTGACACACGAGTTCAATTATTTCTTTTAAAACAACAAATGCCACTGTTCTGTTATGCACAACATGCAAACACTCGTCAGCAAGTGCCATCTGCCGAACTCCAACTTCATTACCGCTGTTTGTCATTTTGCAGAGTTGAAGGGAAAAAATACTACATTTATCAACAACCTAATGTACTTCCATCTGGATTACATCAGGCACTTGTCACTTATCAGCAAGAAATACTACTAACAGTAATTATTACACATTTTCAGGGACCTACAAGTACTGTCATATCATTTTAATTATTCCACTCCCCCTCTCCTGCTAGGAACAGATAAATGCTTTACTAATGTACAGAACACTTTTCTTTTTCTAGAACACAGATTGTGATTTTATTTTTCCCTAACTGATACTTAGTCAACAGCAATGTCATAACTGCATTTTAAATGTTCTAAAGCACAGTCCACAATCCCTTCTTCAGCCTTAAATTAACATTACCTTGAAATTTCACACTTTTTTTCCTTTGGAAGTCTAAGGAACCTTGAGGAATACTGCGGGACATGCAATCGTACATGAACATATTAAAAGTTAATTTATGTATTTTCTTATTTCATGTCTGATAAACTTACTTATATGAAGTAAACAGTTTTCACAAGTGTGACGTTAACTAAATGAAATGCCTAATTCTAATTCCATGTTATATGTTTATGGCTTGCCCCTAGTCAACAAAAAATACACTCAGGACACACACATTTTCTGCTGTCCAAAACAGAGCAAGGTCAGATATTGCTACACAAATGCCACAAGTGCTAGATTATGGTGGAGATTTTTGTTTCACAGTTCAAAACAAAAAGTGGTTTAAAACACAACAAAGGCTCATTAAGATTTTGAAAATGAAGTACAGCCTCATTAAAAATGAAGTTTCAAAACAGGTATTAAGCAATGAGAATGAGGGGTAAAGGCTTTAAAGAAAGTGCATGTCCACAATAACCCTTAACTCTCTTTGCCATTAAGTGTTTCTGCACCATTAGTAAACCTTGTTTATTAGGTATTGAAAGCCATTGGTGACAAGAATTAGAAGTTTTGCCTGTAACAGCTTTTAGCATCCTTTGTCATGAAGGGTTGGATCACAGTAACACACTTATTCTTCGTGGAAAAAAATCACTGCTAGAAAACCAAAACATTCCTATACAAATAGGATCATTACATTTATGCTTCTTCTGTGAAGTTTACATCTTTACATCAGGAGTATCTAAACCACAGGAGTGAAACTTAATTATGTAAGCAATCTATTGAAGCAAACATTTAAAAGCACAAATATATAAACTCTTTCAGCATTAATCACATTTTTTGAAACTCTGACATCTTAAATATTATTGTAATTTAACTTTACTTTTTTTCCTCATACCATATGCAACTCAACTTTGCTTTTTTTCTCATATTCTATACATTACACCACCACCACCCAATTAATGGCATATTAGCTGTACAATGAGAAAAGAGGCAAGGCAAAACTACCGGATTTAAAAGTAAGGATGCAAAACTGTGGTAAGAATACTTTTTTTTTTTTTTTTTTAACCACGGCAGGTGAAAATTAGATTATCAAGCCAAAATAACCCTTGCAAATACAGCAAGTGCACAGGCCCAACAAACTTCCAGCAAGGTCAAAAATCAAGGCCAGCACTAAGTGTGGTTAATATAACAAAAATTCAATCAGACCGGTTTTGGCTGAAATAGCCTTCCTCAGTGTTAAACACAATCTTGTCACATCCACATAATTTATACAAATCCATTAATTAAACAGAGTTGGTTATTGGCTGGTTATAAATGGTCACTTAATCCAGGCTGAAAAAGCCCACCTAATTTAATAATATACTTCTTTTCTTTAGCATTAAGAACAGTATGCAACCCAGAGTTATTAATCTTGTCACCAAATATTTTGTCAATGACAGTAAATCTGTAGGAAGCATTTCCACGTTTAAGTGTATATTTGAAGAGTGCATTTGATCATCTCTTATTCCTAATATCACTCAGGTGTTCTCCAATCTGTAAACGTAGGGGTCTGGATGTTTGGACAATGTAAAAGGCAGAGCATGTGCATGTTGCCAAATATATAACCCATTCAGTCCCACAACTGGCCAAAAACTTAATGTCATAGACCAAGGCAATATTTTTGCTAGTGAACTGTTTGGTTTTATTCACTCTAATGCAGTGTGTGCAGTGCCCGCAAGGCATATAACCACACAATATCTCCCCTGTAATTGTACGTTGCTGTCGTGTCGTGGAATCCCCCTGATGATGCTTGTAATGACTAAAATAGGAACCAAGTGTTCTCCCCTCTCTGAAATGAAAAAAGACATCTACTGCCTAAAATATTGGATAATCTATGATCCGATAGCAAGATGCTCCAAAGCCTGTTAATAACATCCAAAAAGGCCCCTGTATTGCGTCATTATGTAGCTTTGTCAGCTGAATGTTCCTTATATGTTAGTAAGTCCTTCCTACCCTGGCTGGAGGCCCAGTTACTGGCAGTAATAATGTTGTCATATTTGTAACCCCGGTTTTTGAAATCTTTGTATCATATCATTCCTATATTGTTCATATTTCTCCAAATTAGACCAAACACGTTTGACCTGAAGAAACTGCAATTTGGGGATGTTCCTGATGACATGCTGTGGGTGAAAGCTGGATGCATGGAGTAAAGAATTGTATTGCGGGTATTTCCAAAAAATTTCACTAGCAAGAGTACTGTCCTCATTCCTTTTGATCAGGACATCCAGAAACGTAATCTGGTTTATATGATAATGGACTGTGAACTGGATTCCCCATTTATTCCCATTTAGATATTCTACAAATTCTTGAAGGTAACTACTATCAGCTCTCCACACTGGCCAACAGTCATCCAAATAGCGCCTCCAAATGTCAATTTCCACCAGATACAAATTGTGCCCAGGGTCATAAATGAGAAGATCCTCCACATAAGCCATAAAGAGGTCAGCATAAATGAGGGCAAAGGATGCCCCCATTGCTGTGCCCTGTATTTGCCAATAACACTGGTCCTGAAAGTACAGGACATTTTTAGTTAAAACATGCTCTGCTAAGCAAACCAGAATATGTTAAATCCTGGCTGATAAAGTTCACTTTTCTCTAACCACTATTGTGATGCACAAAGGCCAACCCAATGTGGAATGTAAGTATAGAGGGCAGTAACATCAAGTGTACATAGAAGCCAAACCCAGTTCTAATTGCATGTCAGAAATAATACCTAAAAATTGGGTTGTATGCTGAATGCATGCCCTGATAAATTTCAATAATGGTTGCAAATACTTGGTTAGGAACTGTGAAAGTGGTTCGGTAAGGGGCCCTCTCTGCCTGATACAATGGGTCTCCCTGGTGGGTTGTGTAAGTCCTTATGTATTTTAGGCAGAAGATATAAATACTGAGATTTGGGATCCTGTACCGTTAGATGGTATAGGTCAGAATCTGTAATAATACCCTCCTCCCTAGCTTGCTTTAGGAAGGTATCTATTTCGGTCTTGAATCTGAAAGTTGGATCTAAGGGCATTAACATGTAATAACGACCATCCCTAAGTTGCCTCTGGGCTTCATTGAAATACATCTCCCACTTCATAACCACCAGAGCTCCTCACTTGTCAGCAGGTAAGATCACTAAGTTCTTATTATTTTGTAAATTAGACACTACCTGTAGTTCGATCTTTGAGAGACTGTGAGGTGATAAACTATGTTCATGAGCATGAAAATGTAAATCATTTAGAAAACTAGACTGGAAGGAAGCCACCTATTGATGCATAGGTGGAGTAAAGGTAGATTTATGAAATTTGAAGGAATTAGTGTTAGTAACAGAAGTTTCATCATAAAAAAACAATCTTAAATTGAGTAGACGACAAAATGCTACTACATCCTGTGCCAAAGAATCTTCAGATACAACAAAACCAGGTAGAAAAGTTAAACCTTTATTAAGTACTTGTATTTCCACCTCAGAGGGTGGTATAGAAGCGATATTCAAAACATTACAGGTGTTGTTTATTTTTTGTACCATTAGTTTGAGAAGATTCTCGAGATCTCTTACCCCCTCTATGTTTTCTGCCTCCCCCTGTGTGTCAGGGCCCTAAAGGGGCATCCAAATTCCATCTCTTTGGGATGGGCGATGGTTGCTGTCCACCTCCATGGCTGAGGAGGAATATTCACTAGATGTACTACTGCTCCCCCCTCTAGATTATTTAAGGATTAATTTAGGTCTCTTTCTTTTCTGATTATAGGATTTAACTTCTGGCAGACCAAATCTGACCTGTTTATATGATCCAAAGGGTTTCCCTCTATCATAGTCCCCCATATCCCAGTTAAATTTTTTTTTTATTTTTTTTCTCCATTAATTGTTTCTCCAAATTGAGAAGTTCTGTGCTAAGTTGATTCAAACATGTTGAATAACAAGATAAATCCTCAAAACTCTTAATTTCCTCACATAACAAACCTACTTCCATAATGTATGGATCAACTCTGCGTTCACCACATAACAAACCTACTTCCATAATGTATTGATCAACTCTGCGTTCACAGAAGGTTATTAAAGCCTCAACAAAGCCCATCGATGCTCTCTGTTGGACCTGGGCACATTCATCCATCAGTTTTTCATCTGGTAAGCTTTTGAAAAGCCTGATTACAGCTAGTCACTGGATCAATGACATTTAAATTCATATTGGGATTGTCCGTGGGCCCTAATCTAAATACTAATAGATCATCCTTGTCCGAGGACAACCCTTTCAAAATCAAAACCAGATATATTGATCCGGAATCCACTCAAAATCTCAAAAAAATAATCAAGGAATTATCAACACCTATGTGTCTTGAGAAGAGCCTATCCTGATACCTCACCCTGCTAGTTCAACATGTAAGTCCCAATAGAATGACTACAGAACTTCCCTTAATAAAGGGTGATTATCTGGGTTCAAAACTTGAGGAACATGAAAAAGAGACAATTGTTTTAACTCAACACAAAAACCAATACCATTGCCAATGTTACTGTAGTTGAATCAGTAAAAAATAAGACGAACAATTATAGCCCCTGTGATTGTTACACAAATTGGTAAATATACATATTATAAGCCACAGCAGTGCTACGTTCCCATATACCATCAGTCCCAAAGCACAGTGTAATGTTCAGTTACCACCAAAAACACGATACATAAAACCATAAACAATACTGTTCATGAAATAATTAGGGAGAAACAATAATAGCCCCTGCAATTAGTACAATGTTAAACACTTATGTAGACCGCAGTACTACATTCCTCTTAACCCAAAACATTCATAGCATTATGCTTTCGACCATACATAAATACAGAAAGGGAACAATAATAGCCCTCGCGATATTTATGACAGTAAAGATCAACCCAACAGTGCAGTGCTATGTTCCCCTTATATGTACATAAAACTAAAAGGTATAATGGTTATTGTGCATAAAACATTAATCCACACTATTAGGATCAGTCATAATTCTCATCCACTTGATGTGTTAATCCCTTATTCATAAGCCAGCAAACAAATTCATGGGTACGTATACACTGTACCAAATTATAACTGGAACTCGCTTACACAGAAAATATAATCATAAGGGCACAATAGTAGCCATTCTGCATGTACATTCAAACTAGATATACAAGATTTTTAACTTAGAATGAGTAAATTGCTATCACCCAAACCAATTTCATGCCCAGTTCTACGTACCCTTATTCATAACCGCTGAAATCCACAGAAAAGGTAGTATAAATAAATTATATACGTACAGATCCTTGTCCATATCAGTACATATGTAAGTCCAAATAAATCAGTTCAAACCATACACTGAACGTCCATTACAAACCATACACTGAACGTCCATTACATTCCCTAAATGCCAAGTCCCATATGCTTGAGATTGGTAATTCAAAACAGTATCAATAATATGATCCCCACTGCGAAGTCCGCTGATTGCATAAGTCCAGAATCAAGCCGGAGATGGCCCATAGCATATATTAAAGGCAAATCTTCCCGTCTGTGGTATAAATAGATCCATATAGTGAAAAAAGTACCAGAATTGCTCCCAATCGGAAAATATGTCTCCTCGGTTCAAGTAGGGCCCAAGAAATGATGATCGCTTCTCCTGTTTCAAGTAGAATCCAAAAAACGACTCGTTCGGGGCCTACTTGCATACAGTTTCCATAACCCCTAGTTTTGAGCGATAAAAGACATCACAAATGGTTCCCATTCAAAGCCCAGTTATACAGGAAATAATTTGGTTCAACAGGTATAAATCCATAGCCCCAGTGATATGTTACCAAATGACCAAATTTACGTAGTAGCTAACCAGCTAAAACTCCATAAAATCGCAAGTACGGCAAGTGCACAGGCCCAACAAACTTCCAGCAAAGTCAAAAATCAAGGCCAGCACTAAGTGTGGTTAATATAACTTCTTTTTATTACAACATAAATAACCAAAAGGATAGGGTGAAACCCTCTAGCCCCCACAAAAATTCAACCAGACCGGTTTCGGCTGAAATAGCCTTCCTCAGTGTTAAACACAACCTTGTCACGTTCACAATTTATACAAATCCATTAATTAAACAGAATTGGTTATTGGCTGATTATAAATGGTCATTTAATCCAGGCTGAAAAAGCCCACCTAATTTAATAATATACTTCTTTTTTTAGCATTAAGAACAGTATGCAACCCAGAGCTATTAATCTTCTCACCAAATATTTTGTCAATGGCAGTAAATCTGTAGGAAGCATTTCCACGTTTAAGTGTATGTTTGAAGAGTGCATTTGATTGTCACTTATTCCTAATATCACTCCGGTATATCAGGTGCAGCATGTGGTTAAAAGAAACAGGCCCAAGCACATAACAGTAACTGCGAGTCCTGCAACAGTCACTGGCAAACCCTGCAGCTTTCTAACAAATTACAGAGTGTGCACAGTCTCAGTGAAGCACAAGGGTGAGTCAGCAAACTCAAAGCATATACCGTGAGGTGATTAGCCTCATAGCTAACTGTCATAATTGTGGTGGCAATTGTGAATCTAAAAGAGAAAAGTGCTTAGCTTGTGCTCAGCAATGCACAGATGTAAATAGTGGAATAATTTCCAAAGACTTTGTAAATCAAAAGAGGCACATTCTCTTATTAAGAGAGAACATTCAAAGAGACAAGTTGATCAATTAGAAAGCTGTAACCCTACTTTCTACGCTGATGGTATGTCTGTGTTTAATTAAACAGTCAATGCAGTAAATTTATGGGTAAAGAATTAAGTATTTTATACTGATCAGATAAATGGAAGAGCCACAGAGCTCAAAGTTGACACAGGTTCAAAGTGCAATGTAATGTCAGCAGAAACATTTGCTAGAGTATGCGCTAGTGGGAAGCTTGATTTGGCAAAGTATGTGAAGCTTGTTGCTTATGGTGCTGAAGAAATTCAAATTGAAGGTTCACTACTCCTTTCATGTTACTCTGCTGAGAACAGCTATGACTTGCAATTTTACATAGTCAAAAGGCACGTACAGTCATTATTAGGCCTCAGAGACAGTTTGAAAATGGGACTGCTTTCATTTAATAAGGAAGTACACCATGTTATCTTAAAAGACCAGTATTCTAATTTCACAAAGTCTATTTTTTCTACCTATGCTGATCTTTTCGAAGGCAAACTAGGCAAACTCCCAGTTGTGTACTTCATGAAGTTAGACCCAGAAGTGAGTGCAGTTGTCAGGCCACCCCGGAGTCAAAGCCCAGCTAGATAAAATGGTGCAGCAGGGTGTAATTCATCCAGTAGAACCACCAGCTGAATGGGTATCCTCCACGGCTGCAGCTCATAAGAAAAGCTCAGATGATATCAGAATATGTATTGATCCACGATATTTGAACAAAGCACTAAAAAGATGTCATCATCCAATGTGTGCAGTCAAAGAAGTCGCTGCTCTTATGCCAGATGCAGAGAGTTAATTTTGGCAAATTTTGCTTGACTGAAAATCCTCATTACTAACCACTTTCAGTACTCCATTTGGCAGGTACAGATTTTTGAGAATACCATTTGAGATAAATTCTGCCAGTAAAGTCCTCAGCATGCAATGCAGCAATTTTTTTTTCTGGGTATCTGTGTGGTATTACAGTAGATGGTATTCTAGTAGGAGATGTGGTGAAGCAGAGCATGACAGAAACCTCAAGAAAGTTCGGGAAAGAGCACCTGAAGTGAATCTTAAGCTGAATCCTCAGCACAAATTCAGGCTACAAGAAGTTATTTATGTTGCTCATTTATTTACCAGTTCAGGCTTATGACTAGATCCTTCCAAGCAAATTGCTATTCTTAAAATAACAGCTCCAGACAATGTTCAAGCTCTACACAGTTTTCTTGGCATGGTTAACTATCTAGGCAAGTTCATTCCAGACTTGAACCAACTTTCAGCACCGCACGGAGAGCTGAAATGCAAAGATGTACACTGGTCATGGTTAGCATAACACCAAAGAGCATTTGATGTCCTGAAATAAAGAACTGCTAGTCCACCAACTCTCAGATACCATGAAGTTGACAAACGAGTAACTCTTTCTTGTGATGCTTCTAAATTTGGTCTTGGTGCAGTCATTCTTCAAGAGGGTAGATCAGTAGCCTATGCATCCAGAACTCTAACCCAAACCAAAATGCAGTATGTGCAGATAGAGAAAGAGCTCTTGGCAATTGTGTTTGCATGTTTGAAGTTCCATGATTATATTTCTGGCAAACCTATCCAGACTGAAACCGATTACCAACCTCTAGTCACTATTTTGAGAAAGCATATGCATACAGTTCCTGCCAGATTGCAATGCATGATGTTGAAATTGCAAAAGTATAAATTCAATCTTGTCTACACAAAAGGCAAGCTTCTTTATCTTGCTGATACATTATCCAGATCACCCAGAAATATCACCAAATAGCATGAAAATGAGAAACTTGATTTTGAAGTCATGGAAGTGAGAAATTTTTCTTCCATATGTCTTGATGAGCCTAGAAATCATACAGCCTCAGATCCAGTTCTTCAGAAGCTCAACCATTTTATCAGTCGAGAATGGCCATCAAAGCAATCTTCTTTACCTCATGACCTGCAACCATATTTTCCTTACAGAGATGAGATTTTGTTTGACAATGGTATCATCATGACTGGTCCAAAAGTAATTGTTCCAAAATCCTTGCAACAAGAGTATATTACTATTTCGCATTGTGGCCACCCAGGAACTGATTCTACCAAAAGAAGGGCAAGAGGTCTAATATTTTGACCTTTTATGTCACAGGATATTGAAAGAGTACTTTCATCTTGTTCTGTATGTAATAGTACAAAGCCACATCAACAGAAAGAACCAATTCAGCTAAACCATATTCCGGAACTACATTCGTCGACATTTTAGAGTGGAATGGTCAACATTACTTAGTATTAGTAGACTCTTATTCAAACTGGTTAGAAATTGACCTACTTCCTAATCTAGCATCCAGTACTGTCGTTACTAAGATGAAGCATCATTTTGCACTCCATGGTAGTCCACAAAAAGTTATTTCTGACAATGGTACATGGTTTACTAGCCAGCAGTTCAATAGATTTGCTGATGATTGGGACTTTACTCATGTTACGAGTAGCCCTGAATATCCACAGTCAAATGTTTGGCAGAACGTGCAGTTCAAAGTGCAAAACTTTTAGTTATGTACTCACCATAACTTCAGATGTTTGGGATCCATCTCGCCTACATTCTGAATGATGGGTTCGGAGCCGATCCCTCGGCTCCGACTCGGCACGCTTATGCCAAAGAGCGAAGTCTCTTATTGGCTGAGCTTACTATATCCCAGGATGCACCACCGTCAGTCCCCCAGATCTAGTTTGTCCGCATACATGCACACATGCATACCCTGCTTATATAACATCGTCAGATGAAACAAGATAAAACAGTGGAGCTCAAAACCGTTCTATCTCTTCTGATCTGCAAGGCAGGGGAAGGAGGTGGGTATCAGGAATGTAGGCGAGATGGATCCCAAACATCTGAAGTTATGGTGAGTACATAACTAAAAAGATGTTATGTGATCCTATCTACGCCTACATTCTGAATGATGGGACAGCGTCCCTAGCACCTGAATCCTGGGTGGCTCACTGGAAAACACTCCTGAGTACCGTGGAACCAAATGAAGCTCGTCCTTTAGATGCCACATCCAATTTGTAGTGGGAAATGAAAGTATGCGGGTTGGACCAAGTAGCCGCAGCACAAATTTCGAAATAGCGAGCTTGGAATGAAAAGCTATAGAAGTAGCCATAGCTCTGGTAGAATGAGCTTTGATAGATGATGCAAGTTGCTTATTTGAAGAAGAATAGGCCTGAGTTATGCAATCTCTGATCCATTTTGAGATTGTAGCTTTGTGATGGTTTGGCCCAATTTATTATCTGAGACTGTGAGGTGATAAACGATGTTCATGAGCATGAAAATGTAAATCATTTAGAAAACTAGACTGGAAGGAAACCACCTATTGATGCATAGGTGGAGTAAAGGTAGATTTATGAAATTTGAAGGAATTAGTGTTAGTAACAGAAGTTTCATCATAAAAAACAATCTTAAACTGAGTAGACGACAAAATGCTACTACATCCTGTGCCAAAGAATCTTCAGATACAACAAAACCAGGTAGAAAAGTTAAACCTTTATTAAGTACTTGTATTTCCACCTCAGAGGGTGGTATAGAAGCAATATTCAAAACATTACAGGTGTTGTTTACTTTTTGTACCATTAGTTTGAGAAGATTCTCGAGATCTCTTACCCCCTCTATGTTTTCTGCCTCCCCCTGTGTGTCAGGGCCCTAAAGGGGCATCCCAATTCCATCTCTTTGGGATGGGCGATGGTTGCTGTCCACCTCCGTGGCTGAGGAGGAATCTTCACTAGATGTACTACTGCTCCCCCCTCTAGATTATTTAAGGATTAATTTAGGTCTCTTTCTTTTCTGATTATAGGGTTTAACTTCTGGCAGACCAAATCTGACATGTTTATATGATCCAAAGGGTTTCCCTCTATCATAGTCCCCCATATCCCAGTTAATTTTTTTTAAATTTTTTTTCTCCTTTAATTGTTTCTCCAAATTGAGATGTTCTGTGCTAAGTTGATTCAAACATGTTGAATAACAAGATAAATCCTCAAAACTCTTAATTTCCTCACATAACAAACCTACTTCCATAATGTATGGATCAACTCTGCGTTCACCACATAACAAACCTACTTCCATAATGTATTGATCAACTCTGCGTTCACAGAAGGTTATTAAAGCCTCAACAAAGCCCATCGATGCTCTCTGTTGGACCTGGGCACATTCATCCATCAGTTTTTCATCCATGTTGTTCACTAAAGGTTGTATTCTAACCCGCAAACCCCTTGGCATAATCCCTTTCAGCTGATAAACTTTAAAAAGCTTCAAGTGCCATACATTAGTGCATAATGTTTTCATGCACTTGGTAAGCTTTTGAAAAGCCTGATTACAGCTAGTCACTGGATCACTGACATTTAAATTCATATTGGGATTGTCCGTGGGCCCTAATCTAAATACCAATAGATCATCCTTGTCCGAGGACAACCCTTTCAAAATCAAAACCAGATATATTGATCCGGAATCCACTCAAAATCTCAAAAAAATAATCAAGGAATAATCAACACCTATGTGTCTTGAGAAGAGCCTATCCTGATACCTCACCCTGCTAGTTCAACATGCAAGTCCCAATAGAATGACTACAGAACTTCCCTTAATAAAGGGTGATTATCTGGGTTCAAAACTTGAGGAACATGAAAAAGAGACAATTGTTTTAACTCAACACAATACCATTGCCAATGTTACTGTAGTTGAATCAGTAAAAAAATAAGACGAACAATTATAGCCCCTGTTATTGTTACACAAATTGGTAAATATACATATTATAAGCCACAGCAGTGCTACGTTCCCCTATACCATCAGTCCCAAAGCACAGTGTAATGTTCAGTTACCACCAAAAACACGATACATAAAACCATAAACAATACTGTTCATGAAATAATTAGGGAGAAACAATAATAGCCCCTGCAATTAGTACAATGTTAAACACTTATGTAGACCGCAGTGCTACATTCCTCTTAACCCAAAACATTCATAGCATTATGCTTTCGACCATACATAAATACAGAAAGGGAACAATAATAGCCCTCGCGATATTTATGACAGTAAAGATCAACCCAACAGTGCAGTGCTATGTTCCCCTTATATGTACATAAAACTAAAAGGTATAATGGTTATTGTGCATAAAACATTAATCCACACTATTAGGATCAGTCATAATTCTCATCCACTTGATGTGTTAATCCCTTATTCATAAGCCAGCAAACAAATTCATGGGTACGTATACACTGTACCAAATTATAACTGAAACTCGCTTACACAGAAAATATAATCATAAGGGCACAATAGTAGCCATTCTGCATGTACATTCAAACTAGATATACAAGATTTTTAACTTAGAACGAGTAAATTGCTATCACCCAAACCAATTTCATGCCCAGTTCTACGTACCCTTATTCATAACCGCTGAAATCCACAGAAAAGGTAGTATAAATAAATTATATACGTACAGATCCTTGTCCATATCAGTACATACGTAAGTCCAAATAAATCAGTTCAAACCATACACTGAACGTCCATTACAAACCATACACTGAACGTCCATTACATTCTCTAAATGCCAAGTCCCATATGCTTGAGATCGGTAATTCAAAACAGTATCAATAATATGATTCCCACTGCGAAGCCCGCTGATTGCATAAGACCAGAATCAAGCTGGAGATGGCCCATAGCATATATTAAAGGCAAATCTTCCCATCTGTGGTATAAATAGATCCATATAGTGAAAAAAGCACCAGAATTGCTCCCAATCGGAAAATACGTCTCCTCAGTTCAAGTAGGGCCCAAGAAATGATGATCGCTTCTCCTGTTTCAAGTAGAATCCAAAAAACGACTCGTTCGGGGCCTACTTGCATACAGTTTCCATAACCCCTAGTTTTGAGCGATAAAAGACATCACAAATGGTTCCCATTCAAAGCCCAGTTATACAGGAAATAATTTGGTTCAACAGGTATAAATCCATAGCCCCAGTGATATGTTACCAAATGACCAAATTTATGTAGTAGCTAACCAGCTAAAACTCCATAAAATCGCAAGTACGGCAAGTGCACAGGCCCAACAAACTTCCAGCAAAGTCAAAAATCAAGGCCAGCACTAAGTGTGGTTAATATAACTTCTTTTTATTACAACATAAATAACCAAAAGGATAGGGTGAAACCCTCTAGCCCCCACAAAAATTCAACCAGACCGGTTTCGGCTGAAATAGCCTTCCTCAGTGTTAAACACAACCTTGTCACATCCACAATTTATACAAATCCATTAATTAAACAGAATTGGTTATTGGCTGATTATAAATGGTCATTTAATCCAGGCTGAAAAAGCCCACCTAATTTAATAATATACTTCTTTTTTTTAGCATTAAGAACAGTATGCCACCCAGAGTTATTAATCTTCTCACCAAATATTTTGTCAATGGCAGTAAATCTGTAGGAAGCATTTCCACGTTTAAGTGTATGTTTGAAGAGTGCATTTGATTGTCACTTATTCCTAATATCACTCAGGTATATCAGGTGCAGCATGTGGTTAAAAGAAACAGGCCCAAGCACATAACAGTAACTGCGAGTCCTGCAACAGTCACTGGCAAACCCTACAGCTTTCTAACAAATTACAGAGTGTGCACAGTCTCAGTGAAGCACAAGGGTGAGTCAGCAAACTCAAAGCATATACCTCACTTAGTTAGCCTCATAGCTAACTGTCATAATTGTGGTGGCAATTGTGAATCTAAAAGAGAAAAGTGCTTAGCTTTTGCTCAGCAATGCACAGATGTAAATAGTGGAATCATTTCCAAAGACTTTGTAAATCAAAAGAGGCACATTCTCTTATTAAGAGAGAACATTCAAAGAGACAAGTTGATCAATTAGAAAGCTGTAACCCTACTTTCTATGCTGATGGTATGTCTGTGTTTAATGAAACAGTCAATGCAGTAAATTTATGGGTAAAGAATTAAGTATTTTATACTGATGATCGGATAAATGGAAGAGCCACAGAGCTCAAAGTTGACACAGGTTCAAAGTGCAATGTAATGTCAGCAGAAACATTTGCTAGAGTATGTGCTAGTGGGAAGCTTGATTTGGCAAAGTATGTGAAGCTTGTTGCTTATGGTGCTGAAGAAATTCAAATTGAAGGTTCACTACTCCTTTCATGTTACTCTGCTGAGAACAGCTATGACTTGCAATTTTACAGAGTCAAAAGGTACGTACAGTCATTATTAGGCCTCAGAGACAGTTTGAAAATGGGACTGCTTTCATTTAATAAGGAAGTACACCATGTTATCTTAAAAGACCAGTATTCTAATTTCACAAAGTCTATTTTTTCTACCTATGCTGATCTTTTCGAAGGCAAACTAGGCAAACTCCCAGTTGTGTACTTCATGAAGTTAGACCCAGAAGTGAGTGCAGTTGTCAGGCCACCCCGGAGTCAAAGCCCAGCTAGATAAAATGGTGCAGCAGGGTTTAATTCATCCAGTAGAACCACCAGCTGAATGGGTATCCTCCACGGCTGCAGCTCATAAGAAAAGCTCAGATGATATCAGAATATGTATTGATCCACGATATTTGAACAAAGCACTAAAAAGATGTCATCATCCAATGTGTGCAGTCAAAGAAGTCGCTGCTCTTATGCCAGATGCAGAGAGTTAAGTTTGGCAAATTTTGCTTGACCGAAAATCCTCATTACTAACCGCTTTCAGTACTCCATTTGGCAGGTACAGATTTTTGAGAATACCATTTGAGATAAATTCTGCCAGTAAAGTCCTCAGCATGCAATGCAGCAAATTTTTTTTCTGGGTATCTGTGTGGTATTACAGTAGATGGTATTCTAGTAGGAGATGTGGTGAAGCAGAGCATGACAGAAACCTCAAGAAAGTTCGGGAAAGAGCACCCGAAGTGAATCTTAAGCTGAATCCTCAGCACAAATTCAGGCTACAAGAAGTTACTTATGTTGCTCATTTATTTACCAGTTCAGGCTTATGACCAGATCCTTCCAAGCAAATTGCTATTCTTAAAATAACAGCTCCAGACAATGTTCAAGCTCTACACAGTTTTCTTGGCATGGTTAACTATCTAGGCAAGTTCATTCCAGACTTGAGCCAACTTTCAGCACCGCATGGAGAGCTGAAATGCAAAGATGTATACTGGTCATGGTTAGCATAACACCAAAGAGCATTTGATGTCCTGAAATAAAGAACTGCTAGTCCACCAACTCTCAGATACCATGAAGTTGACAAATGAGTAACTCTTTCTTGTGATGCTTCTAAATTTGGTCTTGGTGCAGTCATTCTTCAAGAGGGTAGATCAGTAGCCTATGCATCCAGAACTCTAACCCAAACCAAAATGCAGTATGTGCAGATAGAGAAAGAGCTCTTGGCAATTGTGTTTGCATGTTTGAAGTTCCATGATTATATTTCTGGCAAACCTATCCAGACTGAAACCGATTACCAACCTCTAGTCACTATTTTGAGAAAGCCTATGCATACAGTTCCTGCCAGATTGCAATGCATGATGTTGAAATTGCAAAAGTATAAATTCAATCTTGTCTACACAAGGCAGGCTTCTTTATCTTGCTGATACATTATCCAGATCATCCAGAAATATCACCAAATAGCATGAAAATGAGAAACTTGATTTTGAAGTCATGGAAGTGAGAAATTTTTCTTCCATATGTCTTGATGAGCCTAGAAATCATACAGCCTCAGATCCAGTTCTTCAGAAGCTCAACCATTTTATCAGTCGAGAATGGCCATCAAAGCAATCTTCTTTACCTCATGACCTGCAACCATATTTTCCTTACAGAGATGAGATTTTGTTTGACAATGGTATCATCATGACTGGTCCAAAAGTAATTGTTCCAAAATCCTTGCAACAAGAGTATATTACTATTTCGCATTGTGGCCACCCAGGAACTGATTCTACCAAAAGAAGGGCAAGAGGTCTAATATTTTGACCTTTTATGTCACAGGATATTGAGAGAGTACTTTCATCTTGTTCTGTATGTAATAGTACAAAGCCACATCAACAGAAAGAACCAATTCAGCTAAACCATATTCCGGAACTACATTCGTCGACATTTTCGAGTGGAATGGTCAACATTACTTAGTATTAGTAGACTCTTATTCAAACTGGTTAGAAATTGACCTACTTCCTAATCTAGCATCCAGTACTGTCATTACTAAGATGAAGCATCATTTTGCACTCCATGGTAGTCCACAAAAAGTTATTTCTGACAATGGTACATGGTTTACTAGCCAGCAGTTCAATAGATTTGCTGATGATTGGGACTTTACTCATGTTACGAGTAGCCCTGAGTATCCACAGTCAAATGTTTGGCAGAACGTGCAGTTCAAAGTGCAAAACAATTACTACAGAAGTCGAAACAAGACAATAGTGATGTTTTTCTAAATCTCTTGAATCTCAGAAATGTTCCTCGTGATAAACATCTTGGTTCACCTGCGCAGTGACTTCTGTCAAGATAAACCAGAACCACACTACCAATTAGTAGTTCATTATTGACGCCACGTGTCAAGAACAACAGATCAGTGAAAGCCATTTTGTTAAAGAAGCGCCTATTCCAGAAGTCCTATTATGATAAGACCACTAAACCACTCAATCCATTACGAGAAGGGGAGACAGTGAGGATGCAGACATCCAAAGGTTTTGATCGGATTGGTGTCATGAAAAGTGTAGGTCCAGAGCCAAGATCGTACACTGTGGAATCACAGGGAGTAGAATTTAGGTGGAATCAGAAACATTTGGTCCCAGTGTCTGAGCCTGTATTGCTGTATCGTACCTGTAAGAAAGACTCTACATCTCAGAATGAGTTATCTAGCGTTCCAGTAACAGAAGACGTTCCAGTAAATATCCCTGTCCTGGAGAAGAATCCCAAACCTCCAGAATCTGTTTGTTAACCAATGACTGTCCCTGTTGCTAAACCCAGTTTTGATTTCTATATCACTAAATCAGGTCGCATTTCTAGACCATGTTCCAGATACATGGCACACTGGATATAAGAACATAAGTGTTGTGTTTATTTCTTAGTTTCTATACAATTGCATGTATTTCAAATGTCATTTTCTTCTTCTTCTTCTTCTTTCGGCTTTATCCCGGTTAGGGGTCGCCACAGCGGATCACCTGTCCGCACATTGAATGGCAGTGGAGTTTTACGGTGTCGAGTTGCCAGCCCGGCGCCCAACCTTCCACAGAAGGCACACTCACACGCACACCTAAGGCCAATTTAGAGTGTCCAATCCACCTGCAGCATGTCTTTGGGATGTGGGAGGAAACCGGAGCACCCGGAGGAAACCCACGCGACCACAGGGAGGACATGCAGACTCCGCACAGAAGGCACCCCAGCCGAGGATCGAACCGGAGAACCTCTTGCTGTGAGGCGACAATGCTAACCACTGCACCACCGTGGCCGCCCATTTCAAATGTCATTTTATTGTGGGCAATTCATTAAAGAGGGAGGATGTAGATAAGTATGTATTTATGCCTTTAAGAAGCTTTCCATGGGCTTGCACAAGTTATAAATACTGAGCACATGCGAGCCTGACTGCCATTTTGTAGTAAGCTGCGGAGATTTAAGCATGTGTGTCTGTGTAGTCTGACAGTTAACCAGTTTGTTTATATTTTGTACTGATGTGTTTCTGTGTAATAAAGCTTATAAATGAACTACCCCGCCTGTTCACCTTCAATTATAAAGAAAGATAAGTGACAGTAGCCTACTATACAAAGTTGAGGGGAGCTGAAAGTTGGTGCTTGTCCTCCATTACCAGCCAGAGTCTGAAGGGTCAACAAGCCAGTTAGGTAAGCAACAATGCAGATGCTGACAGACACCTTTTCAATTTATGTGCATGTGCAATCACATGCATGCAAACTATAGCATGAGACAATCAATGCAAGAATAGATAAATTACTCTACTTCTGTCCTTTCAGTAACTATTTGCTCAAGGGTAACTGACCTGGCAAGCTACAATCATTTGCTCACTCTTTGGTATCACATTTATCCTATTTAGGGTCACAAAAGAAGAAGAAGCCTATCTCAAAGAGCAGAGAACTAATTCTGGTGCACACAGCTGTCCATCCTGTAATGTGTTTTATTAAACATGACCCAGAATAAAGAGATGGATGTACATTGCTTGTTAGCAGATTCATCAGCATTTACTTCAGAGTGCATGACAAATACAAGATACTGGACTACACGAGGTAATCAAGAGCTCTGATACAGGCTGCAAGTGCTACCCTTTTTAAAGCCATGCACAGATATTCCATCAGACAGTATCTCAACATATTCTGGACTTTTTCTAATCACCTGCTGCTGCTGCTTCTGGAAATACTTCTCAAGACACTTTGTTAACTATCTTTCTGACCACCCTTCGCTGGAGGCATCACAAACATGTGAATGCTCCCACCCACTTGCTAATGAGGGCTACCATCACTGGCCTGGTAAGCATACAGTAATGGAACACTAAGCAAAGCCTGCATCTCTAGTGGTGGCTGCATCACCTGCAATCTCACTGGTGAAAGACTATCCAGATACTAGCGTAGAAGAGATGGCATTTAATGTTCACTCCTACCCTTGCTGTACTGTCACTTCCAGCATCCACGTCACTAACTGAAGATGGATAGTCTGGCACATAGATACGATTTTATCCCTCTATGCCCCAGAACCAAGCTTAATGTTTCTTTAACAGGGAATGGGGTGGTTTGATTTGAGTTTCCCCACTGTGGGTAGGGTATTTAAAGTTGACTGAACATCTTTTACTTCACATCTTGAGAGACAAGGCTGCAAGAAGTTATCAGCAGTATACCATACCTATAAGTCCAACAGCAGTTGGGGAATTTATCAGACTGTTAACAATCTACAACAGAATAACACTTTCTTTATCATAGGATACCTAGTTGACCTTGAAAAGGAGAATAACACAAACATTTGCCGGGCACGTAAATATAAGTTTCCCAAAAAGTAACAGGATATGAGATTACATTGTTGTCACTGTCCAGAAAGGAGCTGAAAGTCTAACCCCTGCTTTCATTCATCTTATCTATATGAAGTAGAAAAAATATAAAGTAATGACCAGGTATAAAGCAAAGGCCAGTATTAAGGTACATTCCATGGTATCTACCATGACTTGAAAAATCCACAATGTTGTCAAACAGTCTGTACCCAAAATGTCCCAAACAGAAAGGCTATGATCCTAATAGTCAACAGAATAAGAAGGAAAGATGTTGTTGGAAAGGACCACAAAATCTTACTTATCAGTGATTTGGACACTGACAAACATGGTCTGAAAAAGGGAAACTTTATATACAGGAAAGTGATTGACGGGTCTACTAAGGTACTTACATGTCTGTGGTAGAATATCCTTGTGCACTGAGTACTGTAGCTCTGTGGATAACTAATAGTACTTTCACAATTGATGGAAATCCCATCAGCAGTTGTATAACGCATTGTTTTCTTGAGATCTTTCGTGGTTTCAAAAGTGTTCCATTACTGTATGCATTTATTAAGCAAGTCACAGAAGGCACACCATCTGCTTTGGAATCTTGTGTCGGACTTGCATGAGTCTCTTGGCATGGGACTTTCTGCTGCTTATATTCTGAGAGATTCTGAAAATGGGACAGAGAAGAGTGTGAGAGCAAATGTGGCATCTGCCACACCAAAATAATTTTTTTTACATTGTCACCTGAGAATGTGGATCCTCATTTGTGAAACAGTTTGCCCTTTTTTGGGAAAACTACACATGTTAAAATGTTATGAAAATCTGAAGGTGCTGTTTCCTACTGTCGCTAAACATCTGATGACTTATTTTGAAGATAAACATTTCATAGGATCATACAAGCTTACTAGGCCATCGACCCAGAGATCATTTCAAGTTTAGCCATTTCAACCCAATGCAATACCGTAGAAACTCTAATCAATACCCAGATTGTATTTATTAATGACTGCTCATGGCCAGGAGGGTTGTGGGCACAATCTGCAGTAAGAATTTACAGTGCCCGATCCACTCATCAAGGTTCCTTTTGAACAGTGTCACAGAGGTGCTCTGCTTCACATGAATTGGCAGCTTATTCCAAAGAAGTGGCAGTCACTGGGAGGCAAATCTGTCCCTCCAGCATGTCCTACCCAAGTCCTTACAACGAGTAGCTCTAGTCCCGTTTGATTTTCAGATGTGCAACAAATTTATTAGGTTTGGGTCGGAGATTGCTCTGTAAGCCAGTCATAAGTCGCCCCTAAGATGTGTATAAGACAGTCATAAGTCGCCCCTAAGATGTGTATAAGATACTGAGTGACAAGGACCTTAGTCGATCTGTGTAAGGCACGTGCTGGAGTCCCTTGATCTTCTTAGTTAGATACCTCTGAGGTCTCTGCAATTGCTGCAGGTGCTTTGTATGGTACACGCCAAAAGGGGTGTTATACTCAATTATGGGCCTGATTAGTGACAAGTATAGAGGGGTTATAACCTCTTTCACTCTAGAGGCAATGCCTTTGCTAATCAAGTGTGCTACATAGAAAGCCTTCCTTACTAAAGTAGACACATGGTGGTCAAAGTGGCGGTCGCACTCTACTTGCGATCACAGATCTCAGGCCTTATAGGGAAAGCACTGCAAGTCTGAAGCACAGCAAGAAGAGACTGCTAGGTTTTAACCTTCATTCGCCTTTGCTTTCCACTGTGTCTCAAATTTATCGAAGTATAACCTTCCACTTACTCATACTTAAGTGGAGATTTGGCACTGCCATTTGCACTTTTGCTTAGCTGCAGAGTTTCCACATTTTGAGGAATTGTGGCTACTTTAGAGAAACAACAAAATCAGGTCCATGATTTACATTGCAGAATGAAGGCTGGCAGAAGGTTTTAAAGAAAAAAAAAGAATGTTGTGCGTGGAACACAATACAGTGGATATAAAAAGTGCACACACCCCTGTTAAAATGCCATGTTTTTATGATATAAAAAATGAGACCACAATAAATCATTTCAAAACTTTTTCCACCTTTAATGTGACCTATAACCTGTACAATTCAATTGAAAAACAAACAAATCTGTTAGGGGAAAAAATATAAAAAATAAAAAAAATACAATAAGCTGGTTGCATAAGTGTGCACACCCTTAAACTAATATTTTGTTGAAGCACCTTTTGCTTTAATTACAACATTCAGTCTTCTTGGGTACACACCTGCCATCAATTAAAGAGACTGTGATTAACCCCAAATGAAGTTCGGCTGTCCTAGTAGGATTTTCCTAACATTTACTCAGTTGCCTGCTACAGCGTATGCCATGGTTCGCAGAGAGTTTACAAAATATCAAAGGGATCTCATTGTTGAAAGGTATCAGTCAGGAGAAGGGTACAAAAATTTTCCCCAACATTGGACATACCATGGAACACAGTGAAGACAGTCATCAAACAGTGGAGAAAATATGGGACAACAGTGATGTTGCAAAGAACTGGACGTCCCTCCAAAATTGATGAAAAGACAAGACGAAAACTGGTCAGGGAGGCTAACAAGAGACCTACAGCAATACTGAAGGAGCTGCAGGAATTTCTGGCACGTACTGGTTGTGTACTAGATGTGATAACAATCTCCCGTATTCTCTATATGTCTGGCATATGGGGTAGGGTTGCAAGACGGAAGCCTTTTCTGACACAGAAAAACATTCAGGCCCAGCTAAAATTTGCAAAACAATACATCAAGTCTCCCAAAAGCATGCTGGGAAATGTATTATGGTCTGATGAGACCAAGGTTGAACTTTTTGGCCACAATTCAGAAAAGTACGTTTGGTGCAAAAACAACACTTCACATTACCAAAAGAACACCATCCCCACGGTGAAGCATGGTGGTGGCAGTATCAGGCTTTGGGGTTGCTTTTCTTCGGCTGGACCTGGGGCTTTAGTCAAGGTGGAGGGAATTCTGAACAGTTCCAAATACCTGTCACTTTTGGCCCTAAACCTTCAGGCGTCTGCTAGAAAGCTGAAGATGAACAGGAATTTCACCTTTCAACACGACAATGACCCCAAGCATACATCCGAATTAACAAAAGAATGGCTTCACCAGAAGAAAATTAAAGTTTTGGAATGACCCAGCCAAAGCCCAGACCTAAATCCAAAGAAAATCTGTGGGGTGACCTGAAGAGGGCTGTACACAAGAGATGCCCTCGCAATCTGAAAGATTTGGAGTGCTTTTGCAAGGAAGAGTGGGCAAATATTGCCAAGTCAAGATGTGCCATGCTGATAGACTCCTACCCAAGAAGAACGAATGCTGTAATTAAATCAAAAGGTGCTTCAACAAGGTATTAGTTTAAGGGTGTGCACACTTATGCAATTTCAATTGAATTGTACAGGTAATAGGTCACATTAAAGGTGGGAAACGTTCTGAAATGATTTATTGTGGTCTCAGTTTTTTTATAACACAAAAATCTAGCATTTTAACAGGGGTGTGTACACTTTTTATATCCACTGTAAGTGCATCACAACTGTCAGGCTAAGGTGCAGATTTGCTATTCTTCTACTGGTAGAACTAGAATGTCACTGCAGGGCTTGAATGATCGTTCAAATTCACAAATGCAGGATTTATTAAATGTGTCCTATAATCTTTGTTTTAACAAAAGCTAGATCTGCAGGCATCCCTTAAGATACGCATATCTCATGTCACAACTGGGTAAGGTACATACTGTAGTCTGCCTTTGAAAATAATAATTTATCTTCGTTTTCCTGCAGGATTATTCTTGATTATTATGGTAGAGGTGGCAGCAAGAATCCTGCAGAGTGATGTTCAGCCATCAAAGATAATTCTAGAATAAATGGATATTTTTGCTGCAGAATCTGAATGCAACTGTCAGAAGAGAAAACCGTTGTTTATAACTGGATTTTTAAATTAAGTTCCTGTGTTTCTGGTAGAATTAGCAATGAATGTAATACTAGAAACAATAATTATCTTAAATTCATTAGGAACGTTTATGTGTGTGTGCGTATGCATATCTATATATATATATATATATATATATATATATATATATATATATATATATATATATATATATATCTATATATATATGGATCTACTTCAGTAGATTGAACTTTTACAAGTTCGAACTACATATAGCCAAGACCAAATGTTCGAACTCGTAAAATTTCGAACCCTGAAGTAAAAACAAGTAAAACAACAAAACACAAAACTAAGTGTCTATAGCAGGGAGGATACGCCCCCCCGTACCCCCACACCCCCCTTACTTAAATATACCAACTCCATGATCGCACTACATTGCGGAAATGGGAAATCTTCCCTTTCCGCACTGTACGGAGATCTCCATTCAGTCCGATCGAACTTTTACAAGTTCGAACATATTGTCTCGGCCATATGTGATTCGAACTTGTAAACGTTCGATCTACTGAAGGGGACCCATATATATATATATATATATATATATATATATATATATGTATGTGTGTGTGTGCGTATATCTCAGAGCGCACGCACACACAGCTTTTGAAGCAGTTAACGAAAACTTTTGAAACAACCAACATTGGCAGGTATGTTTTCGGCAGCATCAAAACAAGATGATGATGGGTTGTGAGCCTTTTACAATATTTTCTTACTGACTGCTAAATCGGGAAAACTGCATAGTATTGGTGAAGAACTAATCATATGTACTGCACTGCACATGCCAGCATCTGATATCATGAAGAAAATAACACAGTGCAAAGAACTGATGAAATAGCCCAGGATCTTGAAGACTCATTATGTGATTACTTAAAAAAAAACAACTCAGTTCTGTATACAGCTTGATGAGTCTACTTTACCAGGAAATTAAATCTTACTTTTAGCATATGTACGATACATAAAAGAAGAAAAAACTGCAAAGAATTATTATTTGCTAAAAAAAGTATTAACTGACACTAAAGGAGAATCGATATTTCATGCACTGGAAGAGTTTTTAAAGAAAAAGAAATCCCTCTGAATAATTTCTTGTCGGTTGCTACATCTGGTGCTCCAGCAATGGTAGGGCACCATCGCAATTTTATTGTATATTTTCAAAAGGCGGTGCCACATGTATTCACTGTACATTGTATGATTCGTTCTCAACATTTAGTTGCCAAAAACCTGAGTGATCACCAACATAGATCATTACATTATGTAATTACAGCAGTCAACAAAATCAGAAGTCATTCATTGATTGATAGACTGAACAACTTTGTAATGTAAACGATGAAAAATTCAATCGCTTGCTGCTCCATACCGAAGTTCGTTGGCTATTAAAGGGTGTCCGTTTGAATCGATTTTATAAGCTCTTTAACTCAGTGCTAGAGTTTCTAAAAAGCAGAGATGATTCATTACCAGCCAACTTGATTCATTTCAAAAGTGACATATCTTATTTAACCAATTTTTTTAACAAATTTAAGGAAGTAAATCTACAGCTCCACGGAGATGAGATGAATTTAATAAAAACAAAAGCTGCTATTTCTGTGTTTGAGTCAAAGCTTCTCTTGTACAAATGAAACTTAAGGAGAATTCAGCCAGTTTCAAAATCTATCAACAGTGGAAAAATGTGACGAAGGCATGCCCAGCTACTGTCAGCACTTGGAGGCTCTCCACTGTGATTTCAACCAACGTTTTAAAGATATTCCTAAAATGAACACACCCGACTGGATTTTATACCAATTTTCAAGTAAGAACACAGGAGAATGTTTAAAATTACAAAAAGAACTTACAGAAGTAACAACAAACGAGGAATGTTAGTCTGAAGGGATACCATGTCCTTATGAAAAATCAGATATGGTGGCTAGGAAGAAAGTGCCTGGAGTTCAAATACTCATCTAGCCTATGTAATGGTGACTAGGAAAACAGTTTTCCATGATAAGAACTTTAAGTCTACCTTGGCTGAAGACTCAAATGGAGGTTGGGTCAAAGCTTGAAGAAGTACTGTTAAATCCCATGGAGGAGTATGGTCATTAATGCGAGGACAAAGTAAAATGGTACCTTTAAGAAAGGATCCAAAAGACACTCAGTTTAACAGACACCTCAATAAAGATTTATTGCCAAACATGTCCAAATGCACAAAGAACGAACAGATAATCCAACAACGTGAAAATTAAAATTAAGCCACCATAAGCGCTTTCATCCCTCAAATCATACGTTAAATGGAACTTCATCAGATGACAAAAAGACAACCTCATATCCCTTATATAATTTTGTCATATGATGTTACTTCCCCCCAACAAATAAAATCATTAATTACATTCATCATTTCTAAAAACCTATCAATTATTGTAAAATCATATTAAAATATGCATCCTATAAATATAACTCGATATACCCCAACATATATAGTCCCCTTACAAAATATTTTAGCTTCGTTCTTTGTGCATTTGGACATTTTTGGCAATATCTCTTTATTGAGGTGTCCATTGGATTGAGCGTCTTTTGGATTCTTTGGTTTATTTGCTTCTTGGTTTGATTTTTACCTTTAAGAAAGGCCTGACATAATCTCAGACAGACCAAAGAAGAATGGTTTTGACCCAAGTAAAAATCACAAATGGCAGTAAGTTGGACATTAATTGTCGAGTAACTAGCTCCATTACCAAAGATGGAAGCAACAAAGTTAAGAACAGCTACAGGTGCTCATTTACTCAAAGCTTTCCTGTGCCTGGCTTGGAGACCTGTGACTACAAGATGCTGGATTGCTTCTAAAACCATCTGTGGACCAACAAAGATGATATAAGTATATATACATTTCTTGTACTTGCTCTATCTTAGTGTTGTTTAACAGTTATGTGCTGGATTTACTGATTTGGTTGAATTTATTACTGTTTTTCAGTTTGCACTTGTTAAAAAACACCATCTGTGTGTTACTGTACTGTTCTTACTTTGTTTTAACAGTATTCTGATATTTTCTAACCTCCTCTGATACTGCAAACGCTGTTCTGAGTTTACCAAAGTTTTCCAGAGTTTCTCAAAATATTTCTAAGTTTTGCAAAGTTTTTCTTTGTTAGAAGAAGTTCTCCTACAGTTACAGACATTTTTCTGTATTTGGAAACATTTCTCAGGATTTATGAACTTATTTCAAATGATTTCTGATACTGCAGAAGTTCTGCCTTTTGTTGTAAACCATTTGTTACTGCACTTGAGCTCAAAGCCAGTTTGTTTTACATTAAGACAGTATTATTCTGCACTCTAATGGCAGCAGATGGCTGATTCAACCCATCTGAGTTGGGAACTGCTGGTAGGAGGCTTACTGTGTGTTTATCTGATTGGTCAGAGGGCTTAACTGTGTAAAAGTCTTTCATCTTGCTTGTATAAAAGCCTGAGACTTGTGCATCATGCAAACACAGTTACCAAAGCCTTGTATATAAGCAAACCTCTCCAGTTTAAAATCCTTTATAGGAAATGCTCTCCAATAGTCTCCCACTGTTCACAGCTGCTCAAAGGGCTGCCAGTTTGTACAGAGGGCAGCAACACTACAGGCTGCCTAATAGTATACTAGCAAACACTCTTACTTAGACCTTTAAATGACTCACCCCTACTCCTTACCATCTACTAAGGATATGGTATAATGGATACGCTCTTCCCTGTCTTCTCCATTTCTGGCCTGGGGGATATGGGCATCCTAAGGCAGTGTATTAACTGCCTCATGTTCACTGACAACCATTTAATTTTAGAACAGACAAACACAGTGTTTGAGACATGAAGATACACAATGCAATTGGAAGCAAAGCTGTCACATACACACACACAAAATGCAAACCAGGTTGTCAGCTTTACACCCATAATACTCACTACCAACACTAAGGAACCAACACATAGACCCACATACGTGGAGGTACTCCTTTATAATCTACCCAAACCTCCAAGACTTGCTAAAAATATCTCTCAGTGGCACCATGCACATTCAAAAAAGGCAGCACCTCACACAACACAACTGTAAAAATAATACCAGCCCCACTTCCAAACCCATAAGGCAACACACCAGACAACTAAACATTCCAGTTATTAGGAATTTCATTGTAAGACATACTGATGACCCTCTTACCAGGATAAACAAGGAGAAGATCACAGTGAGCTGTCTGTCTGGACACAGGATCTGCCAAATCATACATGCACTTAAGTCTTTTAAACACAAGTACCACTATGACATGGTCATAGTCCAGGTGGGCATAAACGACGTAAGACATATGTCACAGGACTATATGGAGAGAGACATGATGGAGCTCTCTAAATAAGTGTCCCAGGTGGGTATGAATCTAGCCTTGAGCAGCATCCTACCTTCACCAATGATGATGCCACAGTACCAACAAAAAATCAATGACTTCACCAACCGGCTTAGTTTCTGGTGTCACACCAAGGGGATCCAATACCTGTCAGCCTGGAGACTGATGTTTTGCCAGAGATGGTTTGCACTTGTCATCACTTGGATTCCAGATACTGACAAAAACATTATCTATTCCCATAGTGCTTTTTTTGGTTGTGCCAATTTGCTAAACCCTCCAACATAACAAAAATCACTCGCAAGTATATATGGGTACTGCTGCTCAATGCTAGGAGTTTAAAGAATGCAAACATATGTACAGTCATGGAAACATGGTTCAGGACCATGGAAAGCACCCCAGCTATCAAAAGCTGCAATGCCTTTCATACATTTCGAGCCATCTCAGCTTAGGATAAAATAAAGTGAGGAAGTGTCTCAGTGTTCATAAGGCCAATTACATCAAACTAAGTGACAGCTTATTAAATCTCCAAGTTCCTCCTAACCTAGATGACACTGAGACCTACTCTGAGCTGCACATAAAAGCACTGTACAACAACATTCATAGCTGCACAGAGGAGGCAGTACCTGCCTGAATCAAACCTATGATTACTGACAAAAATAAACTACCTGGTTGACTTCTTCGAGACAGTCACCAAGGCCATAGATGAGGGAAAGGTGGTTCACACAGCCTACCTTGACCTCGACAAATCTTTCAACACCATTCCCCACTCGGGTATTACAGAAAAACTCACCAGCCTGAACATAAACCCCTATGTCACGAGATGGGCTGCCAAATGGCTTACAGACAGAACTCACACGATAAGAATAGCGGGCTCCAGGTCCACTTCTAAACCAGTCGCAAGTGGTGTCCCGCAAGGCTCGGTCCTGGGACCCCTACTGTTCTGCATATACTTCTCAGAAGTACAGGCAAACACAGGAGGACTATGGCTAACCAAGTTTGCTGATGACTGCAAACTGGGAGCCATAATTGACTCTCCGGCTGACATGGACATCCTCCAAAAGGGCCTTACTGAGACGGACACCTGGTGTCAAAGTCATGGCCTCAAGCTAAATGCCAAAAAATGTATAGTCATCCCGTTTGGGAAAAACAAAACACCCATGAATTACCACATAGGTGGCAGCCCCCTTAATACAGAAGAGGTAATAAGAGATATGGGGACCCAGGCAGATAGTAATCTCTCCTTTGACAATCATATTGCCAAAGTAGTTAGGAAATCCTTCTATGTGGCCATCTAATTACTAAAGGGTTCGCATCTAGAAATAAAGAGGTTATAGTGCCTCTCTACTCATCACTCATAAGACCCATCATAGAGTACAATGCCCCTTTTGGGATGTACCACACAAGACACTTCCAACAGCTGGAAAGACCATAAAAGTACCTCACCAAGAGGATTACTGGTCTCAAACATATGTCCTATGCAGCCCGACTGAAAAAACTCCGGCTGTACTCTGTGGCATATCGCCTACTCAGAGGTGATCTCTGCCTGACTTAAAAAGCCATGTCCAACTCAGAATTGATGGACATGCTCCACCTAAAGAAATCCAGGTCACTGCGAGCCACGCACTCTAGTGAGCTAAACCTCGCCACAACAATAAACAGAACATGCTGGAGAGATAGATTCCTGTCACAGAGACTCCCCATGCTTTTGGAACAAAATTCCAAATTACATCAGGCAGAGCCCCTCACTAGCACTCTTCAAGAGAAACCTTGACGAGTGGATGGGTAACAGAAAATACACCCCTGTGATCACTTCATTGGCTCTGCTTGACAGAGGATCAGTTAATCAGTGGGGTGGCGAAAGTCGGTACACTCTGGCTAGGCTTATAAATGCCCTCGGGCAGATAGCCTAGTACCTACCTATGAACTTATGAACCTACCCTGGTGGACCCCTAGCATAAATAGGCTATTAACAAAAGGAAAAAAAATCTTCTTCAAAGTCATGAAGGAACAGACAAAACAGTGCAAAAAGACACTCACCAGTCAAAACAAATTAGAGAGTTGGTCAAATTTGCCAAAGCAAACTATGAAGCAAAGATAACCTCCCAGGTGAAGGATAACCATAAGGCTTTTTTTTAATTATGTTCGTAACCTCAAAGGAAATGCTCAGCAATGTTCTGAGTTAATTATGAAAGGCAACATTTACACCCAGCCTAAAACTATAGCAAATCTGCTGGATGACAAGTTCAGTTCAAACTCCCCCCCCCCCATCACCTCCTACCACAGCCAAAGAAATACCTGCAACCATCCCACTACCAGTCATTAAGAGGGAACAGGTCCTTACTGCGCTAGCTAAAGCCCAAAACACAGCCTCTGTTGGTCCTGACAACATTCCACTATGCTTTTTAAATAGCTTAAAACAGAATTTATCAGGGGCATCAGAAACCCTCTTTAACCACAGCCTCTGGACGGGCTGTTTCTCAGAGGAATGGAGGACTGTAACAGTCATCTTTCTGTCCAAAGGGGCCCATCAAGAAACACAAGGAATTACAGACCCATAAGCTCGACCAATCTTATCTGCAAGATCATGGAGAGAATTATCACAAACATGATCAATAACGAAATAGGAACTGGAGTACCAAGATGGCTACACATTGAATAACAGCTTAATTCTAGCTCTCCCAGCATGAAAACAGAAACTTAGCAGAGAAAGCCAGTGGATTTATATTTCTGGGTACATTTCAGTAACTGGCTAGTAACTGCACTGCCTTGATGCCAAGAAAAAAAAAAGAAATAGAGAGGACCTGAAAGAAAATGAGCTTCAAAAGGTGAGGAAAAAACACTGACTGGGAAAAGTACTACAGCTGTTCAGCAAAAATCAGTGCAAGCTCCAGACTAGACTTCCAGTAACCTAGAGGAAAGTATACAACTGCGCACAGACCTGATTAAAATAAACAACACACTAATGGAGTACATCAACCCAAACAACAAAAGGCTGGAAAAATGGAAAAAGCTTTAAACAAATATTCAGATGAGGTGATAACCCTGCAAAAATCAGAGCTCAAAATGAAGAAAGGGCTGGCTGAAGATAAAACGGCTCAAGAAGAAATGTTTTAAAAATAACAGAATTAGAGGACAGAGTATTTATGGAAAGCCTAAGAATTTCTGCTGTACCACAGAAGCTGGAAGGAACAGACTATTAATTAGCAAATAATCAACTGGACTGGTATTCCACAGCAGAAGTTGCTAACTGAAAGGGTACACTGGGTGTATGCTCCAAACCTGGCCATGAGAAACCAACCTAAACTTTTCATAGTAAAGATGTAATCCTACCATCAGAGGGAGTTGATTCTGAAAAAAAAACCTATGGCAGAAAAATAAAGTAGTAAAAGTGGGAGACAGCAGAGTGTTTTATGGAAAATTATTACTCATTGTACACCAGGCAGAAGAGGAATGATCTTATTCTTATATTCAGGAGATGCAGAAAAGCAGGCATAAGATTTAAACTGCTGTACCCAACTATCTTCAAAATATTCTTCCCTGAAGGGACAAATAGTTTTTGGATGAAGTACAAGCTAAGGAGGAAATACAAAAGCTTTTCCAGCAAAAAGTGAGCTGTGAAACAGAAAGTGATTCTGCTTCTTATTCTTCTGGTAATAAAGACCACAGAGAGAATGTGCCAGTGAGACCTTTTCCAATGTTTCAATGGAAAATGCTTGAGAGAAGGAAAAAAACATGAGTCAAATATAAGAATCGAGAGTACATTAGAAATGAAGCAGAGACAAGATTTAGGAGATGGAGATGAACAGGAATAAAATTAGTAACCTGGAAACTGACAAATGTGGGATTATAAATCAATAATTATATTTGTGAAAAATGACAAAACAAGAAAAACTGGAACTATTGGACTCTTGGATTTTGTTAAACTTGTAGGGGACTCTAAAGCATATGCCCTACTTCATGTCATTAATGTTTGGAAAACTACTTAAGAGAGGGGAAGAGAAGCGAGAATGTAAACCAAGTAAAACAATTTTTTTCTTAATGATACTTTTTTATAGCGTGTGCTGTTCTTTGCATTCTGCAAAGTAAAGTTTTCTCAGTTACTGGAAATTAATAGGGATACTAATGTAAACGGGTGCTCCTGGGTTTTTTTTTTTCTCTCCCTTTTTCTCTTTCTCTTTGTTCAGTTTTAAGAAATGTAGGCACAGCAATGTAAAACAAGCAAAAATTCTGGTTAAAAGAGCATGACAAAAGAAATATGTGTGCTTTTCTCATTCTTACATAGGGGAATGACTGGATTAAGGCCCTTAGCTTGATCTAGTAACAATTTTTAAGAGAAAGCAAGTAAAAATAATACTGAATATTATAAGGCATTTTTCTAGCAAATAAATGTATGCTGGGTATCAATTTTGCATTTCATTAAGAGAAATGGCTAGTAGACAATCTTCTCTGAAAGCATTCAAGTGTTTACTCAGCTGGTAGAGCTATAAAGAAAAGACAAAAACAGACAGCATTTAGTTGAAGCAAAGGCTGCACCATGCACATTAGTATGGATAACCTTTCTTTTAGGTTACTAAGGTCTGTAAGTGTGACTGCCAGTTTGGAACATTTGTTACTACTAGGAGGGTGAACTTCAATATTTGAAGATGTACATAGTTTTGCAAGTTATTATTAAGTTAATGGGTTTTAAGAGGGTATTGGGGGGGATTTTTTTTTACTTTGAGGGCTTTCAGTAAAACAAAAAGTTTTCTAAGATGTGACAAAGGCTCAAATGGCTATGACAAGAAGCAACTGTATAAAAGATCAACCTGCCAAAAAGTGTATGCATGTAACACAAAAGCTGTAAATAGACATTTAACAAAAAAGCTGTTATACATAAAAGGTGAGAATAATGACTTTTTATTTGTAGATGCCACTAATTGGTCTTGTTTGAAAGTATTGCCATTAGCTTCCTTTTAAGAATTAGGGCCCTAATGAGATAATACCTCATATTACATACACCTATACAATTCAACAGAAGTATTGTTATACAGTTGCGAATATTTTGTACCTGTATATACAATTGTATTTTATTATAGACTTGCATATGTATGCTTTTTATATTTATATTTTACATATTTAGACGAATTAGTCATATTTATTATTTTAATGTATAAGAACATTTTATTATTTTAGGTTTTAAATTGTACATATATACATGAGTGCATTGGATACACATTCCTTTGGTGGCTGCTATTAGGTTGTATGTTGACAGTGTCTGCATTACAGTTTTATAATTATTGTTACATTAACAGGAATATTCCTTTAAGTGGGCGTAACTTGATTTAATTTTTAATTAAATTAAGGTATATAAGATGTATTGTAATTGATGTTATTTGTCTCATGAAGTTCTATGGTTCAGGATGAAAGCGCTTACCAGCTTTCCATCTGTGTGAACAAAACTTTGTTTTTATCCAGTGGATTATCGGCTCTTTACTATCTGGTACGAAGGTACAATTTAAACAAGGTACGAAAGTACAACTGGGTTTCTTGACACCTTGGCTGCCTTTTTGTGTGTTTTTTGCAACAGCTTTTCTCTGTGATTTGGGCAGTTGTTTGTGATGGCATCCGCGGATATCCTGAATGACTCAGTGGAGCTGACAACCAAAAGGTCTGATTTCAGCTTGCTTCAGCAAGCCATGGTGGATCTAACTAACTTAGTGCATAATCTCTTGCACAAGGTTGACTCATTTTTGGCTACGCCCCCTGATGACGTCAGACGCCATTCCTGCACGATGATTGAAGGGAATACAGTGTCTTCTAATTTGCAGAACACTCTAAGGGATTGTAATTTACATTCCCACTTGCAACAAGCGTCTACTAACGGGAAACGACCAACAGAGTCCATTCCCTTGAAATATACATGCAGTAGCTCTTATCCCGTGTGGTCAGCAATCTATTCAAGTGGAATCAGTTGGACTAACTGCTGTTGGAGCCCCACTTCTGAACGACTGGCTTACAACAACTGTAATACTTAATAGTGGGCAGCCTTCTAGGACTGGTTCCAGTAATAAGAAGTTATGTACCTACCATAACGTTCCATGTTAGTTGTCTTCTCTCGCCTTCTTTCTTGCTTGATGGGTTTGGAGCCGATCCTCGGCTCCGACTCGGCACTTGCTAAGCTCGAGAGTCACTTTTACCAGCTCGAGGCAGCCCCATATCCCATGATGCAAGGCGGTAAGTACCCAGATCTCGTTTGATGACAAAGGGCAATAGCACCAAGCATAAATACTTCCCAAAGGAAGAAAGAAAGCCTACAGGATGAAAGAAGGACCAGTTCTGAATGGTCTTCAGCATAACAATCTCTTGTAGAAAGGTCTGTCCAGGCCTGGGGAAGGAGGGAGGGTCGCAGAAAGAAGCGCAGAGAAGACAACTAACATGGAGCGTTATGGTAGGTACATAACTTCTTAATGTTAAGTTGTCAATCTCGCCTTCATTCTTGCTTGATGGGACCGCGTCCCTAGCACCTCTATCCTGGGTGGCTCAACGGAACAGACTCTTGAGGACTGTAGAGCCAAAACTGGCTCTGTCCCTGGAGGCCAAGTCCAATTTGTAATGGGAAACAAAAGTATGAGGAGTGGCCCAAGTGGCCGCTGCACAAATAGTGTCTAAAGGAAGTCTAGCTTGAAAGGCTGTAGAAGTAGCTAAGCTCCTAGTTGAATGTGTTTTAGGTTTTGAGCACAGCTGTTTTCCCCTGAGCAGATACATTTCAGAGATGACAGAAGAAAGCCATCTAGATAAAGTCACTTTAGAGACAGGAAGGCCTTTCCTGTTATCCATAGGAAACAAAGAGTTGATCGGATTTCCTAAATTGTTTAGTTCTGTCCAAATAATATCTGAGTTGGCGGTGGACATCAAGATAATGTAATTTTTGTTCCGATCTGTTTGAATAGTTTGGAAAAATACAGGAGATCAATGGATTGATTCAAATTAGCCTTTGAGGCGACCTTAGGCAAAAGGTCGGATTAGTTCTCAATGATACTCTGTCCTTGTGAAAGACCAAATAGGGGGGTCGAACTGAAAGAGCATGAAGTTCAGACACCCTCCTGGCCGATGTAATAACTACTAGGAATAATGTTTTCCAAGAAAGAAATTTTAGGGAGCAAGAAACAGCTGGCTCGAAGGGGGGAAGAATCAAGGATGTCAGCACTAAATTTAGATCCCATTGAGGAGGAGGATTCCTGATTGGAGGCTTTAGCAGGAAAATTCCTTTCAAGAAGGCTTTACAAAGCCTATGGGACATGATATTGTGATCTGCGATCCCGACATGAAAGTTCGAGATAGCAGCCAGTTGAACTCTAACTGTGGAAGAAGAGGAGCCTGCATGAAAAATCTCCGCTAAGAAGTCCAAAACTGCCTGAACTGGGGCAGTGAAGGGATCGATATTCTTGGCTTTAGCCCAATAAGAGAAACGTTTCCATTTGCTTGTATAAATCCTCCTGGTAGAGGATTTTAAAGAAGCTACTATGATGTCTCTAACAGGGTTAGAGATCAAAGGAAGCCTGGCTAAGGAAGGAAGTGGAGCAACCATGCTGAGAGGTTGAGAGAAGGGATAGACCGGTGCAGCTGACCGGATTGGTGAACCAGAAGATCTGGCACTGGGTCCAGATGCCATGGCTGCACCAAAAGGTGACGATGGAGGAACGGAAACCAAATTTGTCGAGGCCAATAAGGAGCAATGAGAATCATTTTGGCTCTCAAAGCGGTAGCTTTCTGGATAACCTGAGGGATTAGAGGAAAGGAGGAAAAGCATAAAGAAGTCCCTGGGGCCAATCCTGGGTCAGAGCGTCTCTGGGGGATGGCCTGACAGAGGAAGAGAGAGAAGAAGTCTGGGCATTTGCTGTTTTGGGGAGTAGCAAAAGATCGCAACATGGGCCCCATTCCAGAAAAATCTCCTCCACTATAGATTGCTTGAGAGACCACTCGTGAGGCATGAGAATAGCTCTGCTCAATCTGTCCGCTAAAATGTTGGTTTTCCCAGGGATGTGCGTTGCTACCAGAAACCGATGAGAGGAGATCGCCCATTGCCACAGTCTGAGCTTCGACACAAGGGGTAGGACTTGGTTCCGCCCTGTTTGTTGATATACCAAACTACAGACATGTTGTCTGTGTGGACTGCAATTGTCCTACAGGAAGAGAGTCGTTGAGGGCTTGCAACGTTAAAAGCACTGCTCTCATCTCTAGGACATTTATGTGCAGGTGGTACTCGAGCGGTTGCCACGTCCCATGAACCATCCTGTCCTGATAATGCCCCCACCCGATCAGGGAGGCATCCGTGGTGACAGTGGCTACGGGGATGGGGGTACAAAGTGTCTGCCTTGGTGAATCTGGGGAGAAGTGATCCACCAAGCAAGATGATTTTGCAAATCTGTGTCACCAGAATGTGGTGACGCATTGGAAGTTGTTGGTAAGACCACTGAGTGAACAACATCCACTGAAGAAGGCGCATGTAGAAGCGAGCCAGGGAAGAAGAGTAATGGCCGCAGCCATGAGACCTAATACTTTTAGAACCATTCTGGCCTGTACCTTCTTGTTGGCTAGAATGATCCTGACATGACTTTGAATGTCTGAAACTCTTTGGTCTGTAAGGGTAGCTGACATCCGAACAGTGTTTAAGTTTGCGCCTATGAAAGTAATAGACTGGCAGGGCAATAAGGATGACTTTTCAAGTTGATCGAGATGCCCAAATGAGAACAAAGATTTATTGTGTAATCCCTGGCTTGAACAAGCTGATGCCTGGTGGTGGCTGACAAGAGCCAGTCGTCGAGATACGGAAACACCTGGAATCCTTGACGTCTCAGGTGAGCCGTGACCACTGCCATGCATTTGGTGAACACCCTGGGGCTGTGGTGAGACCAAAGGGCAGGGCTCTGAACTGGAAATGACGGACCCCAGCCGAAGCGGAGAAATCTCCTGGGCGTCTGTGAATTTTATGTGATAGTACGCATCCTGAAGATCTATTGAGCACATCCAGTTGTCCTTCTGCAAGAAGGGTAGAATCGACTGAAGAGTGACCATTCGGAATCTTGTCTTCCTCACAGACTTGTTGAGTCTGCTGAGATCCAATATTGGTCTCCAGTCTCCCGTCTTTTTGGGGACCAAAAAGAACCTTGAGTAGATTCCGGGCTCTGAATGGTCTGTTGTAACTGGCTGAATGGCTCTTTTTTACAGTAGTTTTGAGACTTCCAACTCTGCAATTTCCCTTAGACCGGGTGGTACGTCTGGGAGGGAATTTGAGGGATAGAAAGGACTTTCCTTGAAAGGAATTATGTAACCCTCGGATATGATCGACTGTACCCATCTGTCTTGAGTGTGAGAAGCCAGGCTTCTGGGTACAGTGATAGTCTTCCCCCGACTGCCTCCAAGGAGGGACAGCCGGGCAACATCTCAGGGATGCTGAAAGGGCTTGTCAGAGAGAGACTCTCTGTTTCCCTGGTTTTGTGGACCCCTCTGCCTCTAGAGCGTCTGTTGTTGTTACCCCTCTGCCTCTAGGGGTAAACTGACCAAGTGAATCCGGCGTGACTCCTTGGGATTTCGGAACCACATTTTGCCACCCTTCTGTCCTTTGGGATAAGGTCTAGAAGGGGTGGAAAACGGACTCCTCGGCAGAAAGAGTTTTGCCGTCCTGCTCACACCTGGTCAAGTTTCCTTCACTTGAGGGCCAAACAAAGCTGACCCATCAAAGGGAGAGTTTGTGAAGGACGCCTTAAAGGGATCTGCAAAATTACATAGTCGCATCCAGGCTTGGCGTCTAAGAGCCACACCTGTACCTGCGGCCCTACTGCTCCATCAGCAGCATATGATATAGCCGCATGGAGGAGTTTGCAATGGAGTTAAGGGTTCCTAGCTGGCAATTTTTTTCCTGAGCCCCGCAGCTGTAGGATCCTGCACAACTTCACCTAGCTCCTTAAGGATATCCCTTTGGAGTCTGGTGAAGTGACAAAGATAGTTCAGCGAGCATAGCAAAGGTCGCTGAAGAAAACATCTGCTTACCATATCTATCCATGGTCCTAGAGTCCTTATTAGGAGGATGGACAGGCACGGAAGGATCTGCAAGTTCCTTCTTGGTGGCAGTCGCCACCACCATGGCATCAGCGGGGACACCTTTTGTAAGGAATTGCTTGTCCGACGGGCAGTAATAAATTTAGAAGGCCTCCTAGGGACAGGCTCTACAGAGTCAGGAGCAGTCCACGCCTTCGAGCAATAACCTGCATAAGGGGTCGAAGGCGGAGACACCCAGGAGGTGGAGGGCCGAGATCCAAACGCCTCAGGTATACTGACTCATCCTCAGAGGGATTGTTGGTGGGCCAGTTTCCCTCTGTCTAAGGAGTTCTAGGATGTCTGAGAAGGAGACATCCTCAGAGGGGATCTTGGGGATCCCTCTGACTCATCTAAGTCAGTATCCAGTGATAGACTCGGGGAGTCTACGTGTTTCCTCTTACAAGTCCTCTTCCGGAGGATCACCCGACAAATCAGGAGAATCCTCAGAAGAGGGGGATATTCCCAGTGGGGAAACCTGAGGCGGAGGATCTCTGGGTCCGGGAGCAAGAGAAGTGGCAGAGATGTCAACAGGCACTATAGAGGGAGGAGCTAAAGGAACAGACTGCTGGCTGAGTCCAGAGGCCAGCACACTCTTCATCACCTCGAAGGCTCCTCCCAGGAGGTCCGAGAGAACCCGCTCCAAGAGCTAGGAACTCCAGGACCCACCGAAGGAAGGCTCCGAGGCAGATGTCGGAGCCGAGCTCACCAAGGCCGAGGCTCCAAGGGGAAGAGCGGGTCGGACAAGGGTCCGATGCCACTCACCCCTCGGAGGAGACCAGGAAGCCCAGCCACCGAATCCCTCTAAGGAAGGTCTCAAAGAGGAGATAAGAGTAGAGGCTGAAGGAGCAGAAGGGGTATCTGTCCCTCAGCCGTAGCAGAAACTATTCGAAGACTCCAACTCCAAACTCTGGGGTAGAGTCGAAGGAGGAACTGCAATGGGGAGTGGACTAATAGTCATCTGCTGAGACGGACTATGTAGCATTTGGGCCAGTGCCTGTGACTTTAGTAGTCTACTGACCACTCTCTCCAAATCATGGTCAGAAAGCCTGGATGACCTTGAAGATCGGCTCCGATGGCTCCGCTCCGAGAGTAGAGGCAAAGCCGAGCCGAGTATCGGCTCCAAGGAAGGGGACCTAGACCTCTTCCTCGAAGGAACCATCGGAGCCGATGAAACTACTGAAACTGTCGGAGCCGACAACTTATCGGCACCGACAGGTAGCTTCGATGTATCGGCTCCAGCCGGAGCCGATACGGCCATAAATGTAAGGGTGTCAGAGCCGATCGCAGCCGACACCGATGCCTGGGCCACATGGTGGTCGGAACCGATCGGAGCCGACACCGAAGTGGTCGAACCAGAGTGGTTTAGGTAACCCAGAATCGGCTCCAGTCGGAGCCGAGGCCACAGGCTTGGACACAGAAGCCTGGGCCTTGGAAGACTTAGAAGTCTTAGATGGGGCCGACTTAGCCGGAGAGCCCTCCGGCTTAAGAAGGACCCTCAAAATCAATTTATTTCTTCTTTCCTGCAGGACTCTCTGGCTAAAAGAATGACATATAGCACAGGAGTCCTGCAGGTGAAGAGGCCCCAGACAGTACAGGCAAGAAGTGTGACCGTCTGTCAGAGACATCTTCTGACAGCACGAGTCACACTTCTTAAAGCCTGAGACCCTTTCTTTAGACATGGTGTAAAACACACACACACACACACCAGTCCAAGAAATTAAATTAAATATACCAAAAGGTATTACTAACAGACACACACACACACCCTAACCGGGGGGGAATGGGATGGGTTTTAGTCTGACTAAAAGTTTTGAGGAGACAGGGAAATTTTCTGTCAGAAAGGAATTAAAACTAAGTTAAAACTAATAATTTAAGGTTTTTTGTAAAAAGGGGCTAAAATAGTAAAGTAATAATTCACTTACCAGGAGCTGGTAAAAGGAGGACCTCATCAGCGAAGCGGCAAATGAGATCTGGGTACTTACCGCCTTGCATCATGGGATATGGGGCTACCTCGAGCTGGTAAAAGTGACTCTCGAGCTTAGCAAGTGCCGAGTCGGAGCCGAGGATTGGCTCCGAACCCATCAAGCAAGAATGAAGGCGAGATTGACAACTTAACATCAAAAGTTTACATTACCTCTTGGAAGAATTTGACTATTATTTAACTAAAATAAAACGCCTACAATTAGACATTGTGTACTTTTATGAATGCATAAAAGAAAAGGTGGTGCCAAAGGGTTTAAGGATGTGGCTCTACCCAAACTGATTCTGTTTTTTTTAAGGAATTAACTGCCATGTTCGATCAGCACGGATTTGACTATATGAACTTAGTAATTAAGCACAATAATATTTTAATTGATGAATTAATTCAGTCGGTTACTGAATTAGATAATGTTATATGTACTCAAACAATATAATGATTTTAAAAATGAACATATTAAAATGTATGAAAATACTGATCAGTTAGCTAGTAATATTAAAGCAAGAAAGTTGAAAAAATTAAATAGAGATAAAAATGAATATAGTAAGTGTCTAGCATATCCTTACCCCCCCCCACCCTCACAAGAATGGGGTAATAGATTTAATGAAATTGAAATGGCAGATAACAATGGTGCTTCTAATCATTACTTTCACATAGACCAAGAACAGTGTTTTTTAGACGAAAAAGAGTACCACCAACTGAGACGCTCAGAGCGTTTGAAGAACAGGATGGGCCCATTAGAAAAGGAGAGTCACCCTGTTCCCCAGTTTCAGAGCAACCCTTGGTAGGGGGGGGACACCTACAGCAGAGGATGGAACAACAGGAAGTAGACATATTGCAGGATGAAGATGATAATACAGAATGGCTTGAGATACAAACAGGATATCAGGACCATTTATTACTTGAATGCTTAATTTTATCTAACACTGCTGGAGACTTTAAGGTTTATAATTTCTCTGAGATTAATACAAGTACCAGTCACTGTGATGTGTTTTCAAAGGGTTTGGGTTTTGTACCCTGGCAACGTAGTGACATAGGTAACATCTTGATGGATTTGAAACTATTCACCCGCAAGTTGAATTTCAGAATATTGTTTCAAAATTCTGTATCTAATCAGACAATTAACCCTTTGGCAATTTCTATTACCTACAACCCACCACTGCATCCTATGGTATTATTATTTTAAAGGATGTGTGAAATTGATATAAGGAAGACACTGTCCCAACACAGAAGTATTGATGAGACCACAAAAAAGGAAGTAGATACTATTAAAGAGATTAATATGTTTTTAGATATCTCCCCCCCAAAAGGAGAGATATCTATACCAAGCGATTGCAGCCCCCCAAACATCTCCAACAAGTGAGAACTGCTCTCTCCAAAGCAAAAAACACAGCATCCATGGGACCTGATGGTGTCCCCGGCTGTGTGCTCCACGAACTCAACGAGGAATTAAACCCACAGCTAGGACAGCTGTTTAATCATAGTCTTACCTCTGGATACGTACCCAGGGAGTGGCGCACTGCAACTGTGGTCCCACTTCACAAAGGCGGTGCCTCCACCGACCCTGGAAATTACCGGCCCATTAGCTTGACAAGCCTTATCTGCAAAGCCATGGAGAGGATCATAATGGACCTCATAAATAAAGACATAGGAATTTGCAGACTTTGGATCCATCCCAGTTTGGCTTTGTCAAAGGCAGATCATGCCTTCTAAACTTGGTTGACTTTTGAAACAGTCACCAAAGCCATTGATGAGGAAAGGCAGTCCATACAGCCTACCTCGATCTGGCGAAGGCCTTTGATCCAATACCCCACTCGGGTATCATTGAAAAACTCATCAGCTTAAATGTTAACCCATACATCACAAGATGGGTTGCAAACTGGCTGAGTGACAGAACCCACAGGGTCAGAGTTGCTGGTGCCATGTCAGACTCAAAGCCTGTCACAAGTGGTGTACCACAGGGCTCAGTCCTGGGCCCACTCTTGTTTGGCATCTACTTTTCCAAGTACAAGCAAACACAGGAGGGTTATGGCTGACAAAGTTTGCAGATGACTGCAAACTGGCCATAGTAAAACACATCTGACACAGATATCCTTCAGAAGGGTCTCACAGAAACGGATAACTGGTGCCAGAGCCATGGCCTAAAGTTAAATGCCAAAAATGCATAGTCATACCCTTCGGGAAAAACAAGGTTACCCCTAGCTACCAAATAGGTGGCAATCCACTGAGTACAGAAGAAGTTATCAGGGACCTGGGGACCCAGGTTGATAGTAGTCTGTCATTCGACACCCATGTAGCTAAAGTATTTAGGAAGACCTTCTACATTGCCCACCTTATCATGAAGGGATTCTCATCTAGATCAAGGAGGTCATAGTCTCCTATACTCATCACTCATCAGACCAATGATTGAGTACAATGCCCCATTCGAATGTATCTGACCCGACACTTGCAGCAGCTGGAGAGGCCACAAAGTTCCTCACCAAAAGGATAAAGGGTCTCAAACATCTGTCCTATGCTGCCCGACTGAAAGAACTCCAGCTCTATTCAGTCACCGCTTGCTCAGAGGTGACCTTTGCCTAACATACAAGGCCATGTCAAACCCAGATTTGATGAATATGCTTCACCTCAAAAATCTAGATCCGTCAGAGCCACAAGGCGGAGACTTAAACCTCGGCACGGCTATTAATAGGACGTGCTGGAGGGATAGATTCATCACCCAAAGACTCCCTATGCTGTAGAATAAAATCCCTGTATATGTGAGGCAGAGCACCTCGCTGGCCTTGTTCAAGAGAAATCTTGACCAATGGATGGGAGATCGCAGATATACCCCAGGGATTACCTCAGTGTCACTGCTCAACAGAGGCACAGCAAAATAATGGGTATAGTTCCCCATACTAAAGGGGTGGCGTAAGCCACAAAACTATGGGCTAGGCTTGTAAATGCCCTCGGGCAGATAGCCTAGTATGAACCTATGAACCTATGAACCTAAGAATTTTGAAACCTGATAAAGGGGGTGAAATTGTTCTAATGAATAGGGATGATTATAATAGAAAAATGTTATTTATCTTGAATGGTAAAAGGTACTTAAAATCACCCTTTAATGAATTAAATGGAGCATAACGCAAGATTAATAATGAATTACAAGACTTATTTATAGAGGGTACAATATCAATCGATACACTAAATTATCTTTCGGTTACATATCCAAGAATCTCCATTATGTTTGGGTTACCGAAACTACATAAAGGCTTGGCACAGCCCCCCATGCGGCCAATAGTTGACTCTAAAGGGTCCATTACACAACCCCTAGCAAAATAGTTGGACTCCAAGCTTAAACATTTGATATGTAGCGAGACACATATATGTAAGGATTTGTGGAGCTTTTTAAGATCAGTTAGTAACATTCCATTTAAGGAATCTTACATATTTCTTACTTTTGATATAAAAGACCTCTATTCCATCATTCCTCATAATATAGGTCTTGAATGGTTTACAGAGTTTCTGTATGATAAGAAAGTTAAACATTTTGAGGTTTTATTATACAGTCAACTTATGGAAATGGTATTAAAGAATAATTTTATTTTATTTAATAATGAGATTTTTTTACAGCAAGAAGGGGTTGCTATGGGCTCAGCATGTGGGGGCTTGTATGCCAATATTGTAGTAATGCAATGGGAGAAGAAGTATTTATTTCCCTGTAATTTCTTCACTCACATAAAATATTATTGCCGTTTTCTGGATGACATTTTTGTGATTTGGGATGGACATTTTGAAATGATTAAGGAATTCATGGATTATATAGGGTCCACTACACAGTTCCTGGAATTCACTTGGAATGCTAATTTACATGAAATTTCTTATTTAAATGTTTTATGATGTAAAGACTATGAAAATAAGAGAATTTTATCTAAGATTTATAGAAAAATTACATATTCCAAGTCATTACTACATTATAGTAGTATTCATCCATATAAACAGAAGAAAGCCATAGTTAAGGGACAATTAGTTCGAGCAGCTTGGATGGTATCAAATATGGATGACTTCCTTGATGAATGTGATGGTTTGAAAAATATGTTTCTAAGAAGAGGTTATCCTCTTAAGTTGGTTAATCATATCATTACTGAAGTAGTGAACAAGAGAGAAAGGAATTTTTATTCACCCCTGCTAACGGATGAGCATATATAGGACCAAACAGCAATAGATGTACCCATTGGGATAGAAGATAGAAGTGAAAGGAATTATAATATGTCCTTCATATCCAATTTTACTACTGATAGTATGGATATAAAAAATATTCTAGAGAAGAATTGGATTATTTTGAAACAGGAGAAGAATTTGAGACAATTCATAGATGTGAGCCCAATAATGGTATTTAGGAGAGGAAGGAGTCTAAAAAACTCCTTTGAAAGGGGAAATAGTGGAACAATGAAAAGGAGTGGTTATTTGATTAAATGTGGCATGTGCCATTTTTGCAAATATATAAAGGAAGGAGATGTGTTCCAAATTAATAAGAGGAATTTTAAGATCAAAGATACATTTCATTGTAATTCAGAAAGAGTAGTGTATTGTGCAACCTGTGATTCATGCTGTTGTTATTATATAGGAAAGACAGATAGAAAACTAAAAAAAGTACTTATGAACACTTATATGAAATCCGTAAAAGGAAGGATACGAATGCCCTAAGCAAACATGTGACAGAGAATGAGGGACACTCTAAGTTTTTTGTGCTAGACTGTATATGCACTGATATTAGAGGGGGTGCTTGGTCATTACTTCTGGAAAGGAGGGAACTGTATTGGCAACTATTTTTAGATACCACTAATTGGCCTGGTTTGAATGAAAGTATTGCCATTATCTCCCTTTTAAGAATTAGGGCCCCAATGAGATAATACCCCATAAAACATACACCTATACAATTCAATAGAAGTATTGTCATACAGTTGCAAATATTTTGTACCTGTATATACGATTGTATTTATTATAGATTTGCATATGTATGCTTTTTATATTTATATTTTACATATTTAGAGTAATTAGTCATATTTATTATTTTAATGTACAAGAACATTTTATTATTTTAGGTTTTAAATTGTACATGTATACATGAGTGCACTGGATACACATTCCTTTGGTGGCTGCTATTAGGTTGTATGTTGACAGTGTCTGCATTAAAGTTTTATAATTATTGTTACATTAATAGGAATATTCCTTTAAGGGGGCGTAACGATTTATTTTTTTAATTAATTAAGGTATACAAGATGTATTGTAATTGATGTTATTTGTCTGATGAAGTTCTGGACGAAAGCGCTTACCAGCTTTCCATTTGTGTGAATAAAACTTTGTTTTTATCCAGTGGATTATCGGCTCTTTACTATCTGGTATGAAGGTACAATTTAAACAAGGTATGAAAGTACAACTGGGTTTCTTGACACCTTGGCTTTTCTGTGTTTTTTGCAACTTTCTTTTAGGTTACTAAGGTCTGTAAGTGTGACTGCCAGTTTGGAACATTTGCTACTATTAAGAGGGTTAACTTCAATATTTGAAGATGTACATAGTTTTGCAAGTTATTATTAAGTTAATGGGTTTTAAGAGGGTATTGGGGGGTATTTTTTTAATTTGAGGGCTTTCAGTAAAACAAAATATTTTCTAAGATGTGACAAAGGCTCAAATGGATATGACAAGAAACAACTGTATAAAAGATCAACCTGCCAAAAAGTGTATGCATTTAACACAAAAGCTGTAAATAGACATTTAACAAAAAAGCTGTTATACATAAAAGGTGAGAATAATAACTTTTTAATGCAAATATGCTTTCTGTAATGTAAAATGGACTGACAGATAAATACAATAAAGAAAGAGTAGTGAACTACATTAAAAAATGTAGAGTGCAAATAGCTATGCTACGGGGACGCACCTAGAAAGAAATGAACATGTGAATTTGATAAAGAAAGGTTTTCAGGATGGTTATTCTGGGACAACAGAAAAGAGGAGCACTTATATTACTTTCAAGAGGCGCTCCAATAGTGATAGAAGATAAAAAAGATAATAATGATAGATTTATAGTACTACGGCACTACTGGCAAGGCAGGAAGATTACACTGGCATGTATTTATAATCAACCTAAAACTGCTATAATAAAGCTTAAGAAAATTCTGTGAGAAATAATCAGCTTTCAACAAGGAATATTACTTATAGGTCAGGACTGGAATTTGATTTGCAACACTGAAGATGTGTCTGGGGGACCCAGAAGGGAAAATATAACAAAGGAATGTAGACTGTTGAAGAAATGTATGAAAATATTTGTCAGGGAAGATGTGAATTCAGTACCAAGAGTTCGAAATGAATTTACATATTATTCCCTAAGATACAAAACTGGACTACACTAGACAGAGTTTACATTTCACAAGAACATGTGCATTTAATTGAAGGTCTTGATTTGCACCCAATAACTATTTCAGATCATGCACCAATAATAACTAAAATAAAAACACAGGGTAATGAAATAAAAATGAGACACTGGCGCTTCCCACATATCTATTGAAAAGAGAGAAATTTAAGGAATGAGTACTGGAAATTAATTCGGAGCCATTAGAGAAGATAGAAATTTCTTTTGAAAATATAGCTGGAGAATGAGATAAAACTAAAGTGGGGTTTAAAAGCACGGTGGAAATAAAAGAAAGGGAGATATGGTTAAGAAGAAACAAGAATTAAAGGGACTAAGAAATATTAAGTATTGCAACATAGGGGAATCTCAGGGAAGAAGAAGAGGAGCAAATGCAGAATGCTAAACAGAAAATAAGGGATTACCTCAATAATATGCATGAGCTGCATGAGTTTAGAAAGACTAATATTAAGCAACTGTTTTTGGATAATAACTCTAGAGCACAAAAACTTTTTAGCAGAACGACTCAGGCAACAAAAAGTAGAAAGGGCTGTTGCCGTGCTTAAGGAGCCTATAACAACACAAGTACTAGAAATAGTTCACAAAGTCTATGAATGCCTAAATAAAGCAGAGAACAAATGGAAATGTTTATGGCAGAATTAAATATGCCAAGGTTAGAGGTAGACGAGGCTCATTTACTAACAGGATAAGAGGAGTCCCTAGGAATACATGGTATTCCTGCAGAAGTTTAGAAGCTAGGAGGGGAAAAAACTGATAAAAATCTGGAAGATTTTGTTTAACAATGCTTTAAGAGGTGAAGTACTACCAGCATCCCGTAAGGAAGTGGTCATAGCTGTAATACCTAAACAGGGTAAAGATCCATCAGATCCAGCTTCATAACGGCCCATTTTAATACTAAACCATGACTATAAAGTGTTTATTTCTATAATGGCTAAAGGAATGGCAAAAGTGATGCCAAAATTGATAGATATGGATCAATGTGGTTTTGTGGAGGGGGAAGCAAACATTTGACAACATTAACAGAGCATTGATGATCCAGAGGGAGTTAGTAGGTCTTGATGCAGAGAAAGCATTTGACAGAGTAAGCTGGGACTGTATGAGCAGGGCACTGGAAGCGTTTGCATTCCCTGATAAAATTATAAGGTTGATTAGGAGGATATATGAGGGATTAGAGGCGTAGATTAAAGTGGGTGGGATCCTCTCTGATAATTTCTGCTTGAGCATAGGAACCAGGGAGGGGTGTCCTCTTTCCCATTTATCTGCATTATATTTAGAACCATTGGCACAGAAAATAAAGAACTCAGAAATTCAAGGCTATAACTGGTTAATAGTCAAGAAAAGCTGGCTGTTTTTACAGATGATATTTTATACCTGATAAAAATAGAAAAGGACATTACAGTGTTGTGGAACATTTTGAGACAGTTTCAAATGTTTTCAGGATACAAAATTAATGAAGCTAAAACAAAGGCAGTAGTGGGAAATAATGTACCCACACACAAATTGGTTCAGCAATATCCATATTTATCGGGACATGATAAAAAGAAGTACTTAGGAGTATGGATTAAAAATGATTCTAGTGTAGCAGCTAATATACACACATCCGGCATTTTTTATCAACCAGAGGAGAAGCTGTGGACAGCAATTAATAAAGAGCTGAAGGATTTTATTTGGGAGGGGAAGATGGCAAGAGTCAAGTGGGATAAGTTGATTCTTCCAATAGAACAAGGCAGATTGGAACTATCCAATTTGAAGGGGTATTTCACAGCCACACAGTTTAAGGCTCCTGTACATAATACAAGCCAAAACCTTTAATTCAAAGTGGAAAGTGATGATGATGAAACAGGGGGGAAGCTCAAGAAACCCAGAGAGACTGGGAAACTGAATGCAGCCTTTTAAGGAGAATAACATCAATCATACAGAATATTTTATTCATAAAGCAGCAGAAGGTACTCTAAAAACTAAGCCTACACAGGAATGGAGAAAGGAGATTCTGCCGATAGGGATGACTGCAATTATGGATGCAGACAATAGGCAAGAAGGTCTGGAATTTACTGGAGAAAACTGGCAAAGGAACCAAGGTACTGGGAGCAAATAATTAGAGAGTAAAAGGTAACAGCATGGAAAGAGGCTATTTGCACTGCAGGCTAGGACTGCCTTCCCTATCAAGGATTGATATCAGACTATAGGCAAGAGAAAGAAATACAGGGATCCTAAGCAATAGACCACCACTGGTAGAGTTTTTAGTAGAATCTAAAACATAAGCTGTTGTTAAAAAAGGAATAATTATTAGAGCATACAAGATACTGCATGATAACTATAAGAATCTATCAGACAAGGTCAAAATGAAATGTGAATTGCTTATCCAATCTCTCTTCCCAAAGAAACCACAGAGGATATATGTTTGTCTCCCAAACATGCAACAGCAACAACATCTAGAAGATTTAGGATTTTTGCTTGGAAATGTTTACATATATATTTTTATACCCCAAGTAGATTCCAGAGAATTGTTTTCCCTTGGGTAGACAACAAATGTTGGAGGTGTGATGGGGAAGAAAGAGGTAACTGGGAACATATTTTCTGGGAGTGTAATGAGCTGGCACACTTACTCTATCAGAGATACTGGATGAGCAAATTGGTGTAAAGTGGGAAATTACTCACGACCCTAATCCTACCTCATCCTATATCTGGGGAATTAAGATATAATAATACTGCTATACTTTTAATTGTATGTCTAAATCTCTACACTTATGTAAATATCTTATGCAATCATATATTATCTGCTATATTTTTATAAGTGAATGTGTAAACCACAATGCTCATGTAAATGTCTTATATACAGTATGTTAGCAATTGGTCTGGAGCTTTTCTCCATGGGCCTCCACTGAAAACGGACAGCTCTGCCCAGTCGGACCTCCCCCAGTAAACAAATGTAAAATTAATAATAAATAATACTGTCATATCCTAGATATAATTGTCTAGGCTTTTATAGGCTCTTGTGCCATTAAACTAGTAATCATCTATGAACCTATGAAAAGGGATCTAATTGTCTTTGGAGGGCCCAAACAGAAAAAAGAGCAAATGGAAAAGGTTAAGTCTTTCTATTAGAAGCTTTCTGGGATGTAACAACCTGGGGAAAAAAGCCTGGAGTGTCTAGCCATCACCGGAAGTAGAGAAACCATGCAGTCAATTTGAAGGTTTGAATATCCAAGTGAGGTATCCCAGATGGCTGAGACAGCTAGTCCTAAGAAGCATCCAACACCCAGGGAACTGAAAGAGGTGAGGCCACAGAAAGGGGACTCACACTTGTTGAGGCCAAAATGGTGCAACAAGGATTACCTTCTCCTTCCGTTGAAATGCATTCTGAAGTAACTTGGGAATGAGAAGGGTGGGCAGAAGGCATACAGGAGACTGGGGGGGGCCAATCATGAATCACTCAGTGAATCTCCCTCAGCAGGGATCAGGGCAAAGGACCTGCTGCACTTGGAACTGATGGGAGAAGCAAACAGGTCACAGAACAGTTGACCCCACTGGCGAAAAATAATTTCTGCCACTAACTGATTGAGAAACCACTCATGAGGAAGTAAAATGGACCTGCTCAGTTTGTCTGCTGGGACATTGGGACGACTTCTAAATATGAGATGTCAACAGAAAGTGGCCAGAAGAGATCACCCATTGCCACATTCTCACTGACTCTCCACATAAGAAAAAGGACCAGGATCCCCCTGTTTGTTGATGTACCAGACCACCAACATTTTGTTGTCTGAATAACAAACATCCCTAGAGGGAGAACATATTGAAACCCTTGCAGCAACAACAGGACTCATCTTATTTCTAAGATATTGATGTGAAAATTGAACTCTAATTGAGACCACGTTCCTTGGACTGTCCTTCCCAAGTAACTCCGTCCCCCCAGTTGGGAGGCATCCATTGTCACTGTCGCCTCTGGCATAGGAAGAATAAAACAGTTGCCCAGAGAAACAACTTCTGCGTGAATCCACCAGGCTATGTGTTGTTTGCAAATATTTGTAATTCGAATAGGTGCAGTCAGAGGGTGACTCCCTATTGACCATTGTACCTCAAGGGTTCACTGTAGTACCCTCATGTAAAATACTGCAAAAGGTACCAAAACTATTGAGGTTGCCATTGATCCAAGACTCTGTAACACCAGCCTGGCTGGAGGTGAAGGAAGAGGGAGGGGGGGAGAGAGACAGAGAGAATGCGTAAAGCTTGGTTCCATAGATTGCTTAACCTTGTCTGTGGTAAGCTTACAATTTTGTATCACTGTATCCAGATGAGCACCAATGAATTCCATGGCTTGAGTAGAGCAGAGCCAAGACATGGCTTAGTTCACTGTGATGTCCAGTTGCAGACATAGAAGGAGGAAGTAATCCCTGGTCTGAATCAGTACAGACTTGGTGGAAGCAGAAATTAATCATTTGTGCGTTTAAAGAAACATACAGAATCAGTGCAGTCTCAAGTGAGATGCAACCACTGCCATGTACTTGGTGAACCCTAGGGGATGTAGTGAGCCCAAAGGGCAGGGCTCTGAACTGACAGTGACTGGATCCCAGCCAGAAGTGCAGGTATCTCCTGGAGCACCTGTATATGTTGATATGACTGTATGCATACTAGAAATCTATGGAGCACATCCAATCATCCTTCCGCAACAGTGACAGAATGGACTGAACCTTGACCATCTGTTAATTCTAGTGTTTTACAAACGGACTCAGATTGACTAGATCTAAAATTAGTCATAGGTCCCCTATCTTCTTTGGCACTAAAAATAATCTCAAATAAGTTGTGGATCCTTGTTGGCCTGGCGGAACCGCTTGGATGCCTTGTTTTCCCTGCAGCTTTTATATTTCTATAGCTGCTGCTTTCCTCTGACTGGGTGGAATGTTGGAAATTCTCTTGGACCATTGCGGGGAACAGAAGGAAAAATATGTAATACTTTCTGGAAATATTCTGTGCACACAAGTATCTTTGGTACTGGCTGTCCAGGCTTCTGAATGAAGATAAAAGCACCCCCCCCCCAATTGCCTCCAGAGTGCAGTAGTCAGGCAACCCTTCAGAGATGCTGAAAGAGCATCTCAGAAAAAGGACCTCTGAAGCCCTGATATTGCAAGTCACTTCTGGCATGGGGGGTGACATCTTCCATTAGATTTCCCTCCTCTGCCATGGGGAGATCTGTCTCCATAGGAGTCCTGGGAAGACTCTTGAGCCTTTTGGAACAACATCTTTTTGCCTCCTCTCTGGTTCTGGGAGGAAGTCCTTCAAGGCGTAGAAAAACATATTCCTAAGGCAGATAATATCTTCCCATTCTGCTTGCTCCCACACAGAGTTTCCCTCACCTTAGGACCAAACAAGGTGGATCCATCAAATGAAGCACTGATGAATGATGACTTGAAGGGATCTGAAAAGTCATAAAGATGTATTCAGACATGCCTTCTAACAGTAATTCCTGAACCTGCAGTTCTCGAAGCTCCCTCTCAGGCATGATAAACTAACCTCATTGAGGAGATCAATAGGGACTGGAGGGTGGCCAGTTGCAAAGAAACCATCTTCTTGTCCTCTACAGACATGGACCTTGAGAGGGTATTGGAAAACTCCTTGATCAATTCCGTCTGAAATATCACAATGTGTGCCAAATAGCCCAGTGACTTGAGGGCAAAGGTCACTGAAGCGTAGACATGCTTACCAAATCTGCCCAACTCCCTGGAGTCTCTGTTTGGGGGATGGACAGAAGGACTCTCTTCAGTAAGTTCTTTCTTGGTGGCCACTGCTACCACCAAAGCATCCATCAGGGTCCCTTGCTCCAATGGGCCCTATCCTTTGGTGCAATGAGGTACTTATCTTAGCAACAAGCACAGTGACATGTCCAGCTCCTTCCAAGGCCAGCGGGAGATGAGGTCCACCATCTCATCCACCAGGGGCACTACCCAGGACGTAGCTGAGCTGGCCCCAAAAGCCTCAAGAAACACAGACTCCTCCTGGGAAGTGGAATTGGAAGCCCAACCACCTTTCTGTCTCAAAAGTTCAAGGATTTCATTGAAAGAGGTGTCCTCAAAGGGTAATATGGGGAACCCTTACCCTTCATCAAAGTCAGTGTCTTTGTTAAAGACTCCTGTGGGGAGTCTAAGTGCCTCCTTTTAAACATACACTTCTGAGGAGCCTCTATGGTGGGATGTTCAATGGAAGCCTAAGACATGCAAGCAGAGTCCTGAATGAGGACTGTCTCCAGTCTTGACCATACCAGTTGGCCTGATGGGACAAGATGAAAAGATTAAGGATCTACAGTAGACAGCTGAGGAGAGGATGAGCCAAGGGGTGGCAAGGTTGCCTTCTCCATGGAGGTGGAAAACTCTCTCTCCACTACCTCAAAGGCAGAAGCCATGAGGGGAACCAAGACCTGACACAGCAGGAGTTTTAGCCACCTGCACAGAATGGAAATCAATCTCCCAAAGATCCTGCCTTCGACTTGGAGGTTGGAGCCAAGCCATCCAGTGCTGAGGCTCCAATAGGAAGGGACAGCTCTGAAAGCACTGGAGTTTAACTCAAACCGGTGCTGATGCTATGGTTCCTAGATCCTTCTGGATTTGACAGAGTTGGGGCCATATGAATTAGAGAAGGTGTCAGTGTCGAAGATCAAGCCTTTGGATCTGACACACATAAGCTCAGAATTCTTGAGTCCATAGGCTCCGAAACCCTTGAGCAGAGTAAGAGTCAAAAGCTGGTGTTGTACTGGAGGTTGGCTCATGGAAGTGAATCTAGGATCTGAGAAACTTTCTCATCATCCTGTCCACATCTGCTTCTGTTAGGCTCCTAGATGACCTGAGGGATGAAGAGATTGAGGGTGGATGGGATACCCTTTAAGGTGTTTCTTGCAAGAAAGATAAGTGTATCCTCAAAGTAACAGGCTCCAGAGAGAATTTTGATATTGCCTGTGGAGATGCTGACTTGGTTCAAGTTGGATCCAAAGGGGCAGTTGGATTTGATGGTTTTGGCTTTGGTGGTGTCAGATCCGAAGTAGTAGTCAGATGTGTTGTTCTTGAGAGTTTCTTGGATGGAGCCAAGTCCAAAGAAGGAGGAAGAGATTAATCTGAGGAACATTTCCTCAAATCTTCGGTTTTTGTCCGCTGCATCTCCCTTTCTAGGCTCAGAAGATTTTGTGGATGAGGAAGGCTCGCCAGATGAAGCAGTAGTAGTACTGTAGGGCTGTAATGCTTTCAAGATTAACTTGATCTGATGTTGCTAATCTTCACTTTATCCTTGACATGTGGGTTTGGTTCTAATATCAGAACCAACTCGGCTGTTATGACAGTTCGTGCCAGCCAAAAACTCTCAAGCTTCACCTCTACCCACAATCCCTCTCTCTCAATTACCTCAGATCTCATTTGCTGCTTTTTCAGACAGTCATGTTTTGTCAGAGCTCTGGTTTCTATCTTTGCTTAGGTAATATTTTCTTATTTCTTTGAGTTTTTCTTTAATTTTTCTTTCCATTGCTCCTCTACCCTTTAGCTACCATTTTCCTCTTTCTCTCGTAAACGTGAGTGTATTTCTTACTATCACTGTTGATAGCCTCTTTCAGTACACATTGGTGTACTTCTTAAATTATCATTACTGATAGTCTCATTTCCTTTCCTCTCAAAACACACACACACACACACACACACACACACACACACACACACACACACACACACACACACACAGAGTCTTTTTTTTATCCTTCTCAATTTTCTACCTTCTCCTCTCCATGTGTGATTGTATGTGTGAGTGTCTGACTTTATCTGATGGCTGAGAAAGCTAAGGCCCCTTCTGGCTTTAAAAAAAGCCAGAAGTGCGGCCCCAAGATTCCTTCTTCAGATTTGCAGGTGAAGCCATATCTGCAACTAAAGAGATTAAGACAGCTACATCTTCCCCTTCATCTTCATCTTCTTTGGAGAAGGGTAAAAAGAGGAGCTTGTCAGTTCCAACTTCTCCGTCGGCACCGAAATCCAAGAAATTGAAGTCCTAAGTTCCAAAAGGATCCTCAGTACAAGAGGTTTCTGGCTGTAACTCCTTGATTATGGCAACTTCCCCTGCACCTATCACTATCATAACACATTCAACTTTGAAGGCTCCAGTCCACAACATTTTAACTGCTTCTACTGTGACAGCACCGACTATGTTTGCATAGACCTTTGAAACTAAACCAATGGAGTTTTAACCTAGGGCTATTTACTCCCCCATCTATCGTTCCCTTTGTGGGTGAGTTTCCAAAAGTTTTTCTCCAGAGACCGAAATCTCCCTCCATGTCATCCAACAACCTTGGACTCTGGACCCAGTTCCGGATCTTCTGTCCCATCCAGACAGACGTCTTCACCCAAGCATTTTGAACCTCAAGCTGACAGCATGGTTCCTCCAATTCTATTAGTTGCCAGGCGTCTATATTGGTACACCACATCCTACTATTTTCTCAAAAACCTTCCACCCATAAACTATATTCTAGTACCCGAGAGAGATTTACTATTTGGACTCGTGAAAAACATAATGACCCCTTTCCTGCTTCTATAGAAAATATTTTAGACTTCTTAACCTCTCTTTTTAATGCAGGAGCTTCCCCTTCTACCATGAGAATACAACTAGCAGTAGTTTCCAATTTCCATGATGGTATGGAAGAATATTCTTTAGTTTCTCATAGACTTTGTAAGTCCTTTTTAAAAGGGACACTTTGTTGAAACCTCCATTCAAAGACCATACACCACCTTAGGATCTGAACCTAGTGCTACAAATCATTGCACATTCTCCATTTGAACCCTTGGCAGAGTGTGCTCTGAAGTTTTTCTCATGAAAAACATTGTTTTTGGTGGCTATAAACTCTGCTAGCAGAATTTCAGAAATTCAGGCCTTGTCATGTAAACGACCTTATCTGGGGTTTCACAAAATAGACTTTCTTTATGAACAAATCCCTCCTTCCTATCCAAGGTAGTATCAGAATCTAACATCAATCAAGCTATTAATTTACTGGTATTCTTTCCAAACCTTTTCTAACAGAGGTGAATATTCCTTGCACTTCCTAGATGTTCACAGACAATTACGCTTCTATCTTCACATGACAAAAGACATGAGAAAATCTGGCCAATTATTTGTTTCTTTATCCAGTGTAAGGTTTGGTAAGCCAGTCAGCAAGGTCACTCTAGCCAGACAGCTAAAGGATCGTATTTCTTTTCTATGATAAGAACAAAATTGCTTTGCCTAGGCCCATGAAATCTCATTCTACAAGGTCTGTAGCCACTTCAGCAGTTTTTCAATTTAGAGCTTCACTGGATGATATATGTGCAGAAGCTACTTGGGCTTCCGCCACACCTTTATTACACACTACACATTGGACGTGGTCTTTAGGGGAACAGCATCCTTAGGATCAATGGTGCTCAGGAATATCCTTCCATAAGTCCTCCCAAGATCTAAGGTAATTGGGGATTCTGTCCCATATGTCAAAAAGAAGTTATGCACTTACCATAACATTCTGTGAAGTCCATCTTCATTTATCCTGGACTCCCCTCCTTCCATCCCCCGGCCTTTAAAGATTTCTTTTGTTGGAATGGATTATATACCTTCAAATTACTGTGACCTTTAAAGCATAGCAGACATGGCTTCCCTTCGGGTTTCCTTATCTATTGTCTATACATTCTCTGCAAACGCAATCTGAGGTAATTGGGAGATAGGGATTGTGGGTAGAGGTGAAGATCGAGAGTTTTTGGATGGAGTGAGCTGTAGTAACGGTCGAGTCAATTCGGATATCGGAACTGAACCCATATGGCAAGGATAAAGGAAGATGGACATCACAGATGGAACATTATGGTAAGTACATAATTTCTTTTTTTACACTCTACTAGAGTCCTATGATTAAATCCAGCATAAATATTGCAATCAGTAGTAAGATGACCTGCCCAGAGTAAGCATCTGAGTTGGGGATCATGTGCCCACATGAAGAGCAATTTTTGAACCAGTTGGTTTATCCAGCATTACAGCAACACAACACAACAAGAAAGCATACAAAGCAGAGTAAAACAGCAACAATGGTAACACTAATACCAGGCAGGTATACAGCAAGAAAAGGAAGATATAAAACAGGAGAGGAGTGAAGAAAAGGAGAAAAACTGAACAAGATAAAAGGAAAAAGTTTTATCTGTCCCAAAAGCTACTCGCTGAATTCTGAGGTAGCAAATGAGATCTGAGGTAATTCAGAAAAGATATTACAGGTAAGGGGAGGAGCTCAAGCTACAAAACCTAAGTGTAACGAAATGGCCAAAGTCGGATCTAAAACCCATTGGTTGAGAAATGGACGAAAAAGACAACATCAGATCAAAAATTAAGTCCTGAACTGTTCAAAGTTATCCACCAAAAGAATTCTCTTACTCCACTAAGTGCCACTGAACTACTTCTGCTGTCATTTTTGTGTCATGACCTAGGTAATTTCTTCCACTTCTTCATGTTATACAAATACACCAACTGTGTACCAATCCGTAACAACTTTCCACAACAGAAATATCTGAGAAAATATCAGTGAGACTTCTGCAGGTTTACAGCTAGGCATGGATGGTTTAGGAGAGCACACAAATGACTATGCATCTCAAAAGTAGCTATTGATTGTGTTCTAAAATAAAAAGCCACCCATGTATAAACAGTATTAAGCATGCAAATGCTGTAGCCAAGCTTTCTGCAGATGTACTAAATGTTGCCACTGGACAAAAAGCTACAGCTGAGCAGTAATAGTGGAATTCACCTACCCTGAACCTTACGGAATTTTTGTGGCTTTGCTTGACTGGAATATGAAGATAATTACCTTTTGTGTATACCATGATCATCCGAGAGTCTGCATTTCACATACAGAGAATGGGTAATGATAAACAAAAATTCTAGTAAGAGTGGATAAACTATTTTTGTAAGTAGTACTGGTGCAATTACCACAACTTACGGAAGAGTTTTTCTTAAGAATCTCTGAAGTATAACCTTTCAAAATAACTTTCAAAAAACATTTGTCTGCTGTCATTTCTCTCCAACAGGCCTCTACATATGCTGAATGTTTTCTTCCCATAGGTGTTAATGTAGGGAACAGAGACACAAGAGGATGAATGGGATACAAAGATTTAGCAGAATGATACAGCTCATTTAAGGAAGTCTTGAGTTTCCTTTTTTCTTCAGTCAGTGCACAGGTAGAACTGGCTGTTCTGAAACAGAGCTCAAAGCACTGGAAGCATCTTTTAGTTTTTAACATAACTACACTAAGAATGTTGCTGTTGTTGTGTCTTTCGTTTTTTCCCGGTTAGGGGTCGCCACAGCGGTACTCCGGTCCGCTAATGATTGGTAGTTGATTTTTATGTACCGAGTTACCAGCCCTGATGCACAACCTTCAACGAAGGTACGCCCATTCACGCATGTCTCCACACAGAAGATGCTCTAGCTGAGAATCGAACCGGACAGAGTCTTACTGTGATGTGACAACGCTACCGCAGCACCACCACCGCGGGTCATAACTACACTAAGAATATGAAGTTAAAACATGCATGAGGCTCTATTAACGCAGCACTGTATAAATTAAGTCACATACACAGTCTACCAAATATGCTGGAATATCGCTCACATAAATCAGTCCCTTCATTTGTATGATGGCCTTCTGCTTTTTTTTTTCCCCGTTGTACTTGTACTATTTCTAAGATTCACAGCTTTACCTTTTTGAGTTGGAGCAGTGGTCAGTACCATTTCTGAAAAAGTACAAGAAATGGCTGGTATCATTGTTTTGGTTCTCCTCACTCTCTACTACTGGAAACATTTTGACAGAATCCACTTTTCATTTCCTGTGGCTTAGCCTATCTTATCTCGATTCATTCCTCTTGAAGATAGATACATATCTGTTTAAATATGTCATAACAGATGCACCCTACTTCACTTATTTTTCTATAGTTTCATAATTAAATGTATTGTGAAAGTCAACCCAAAATTAAACTACTTAGCACAAATGACTTTTTTTTGGTAAAATACATACCACTCTCTAAAAGGTTAGAGTTTTTTGTTAGGGTTAACATCAAAACATGAAGGTATTAGAAAACAGAACAAATCAACATTTTATTAATTTAGGTTGCTCCTGTCCAGCTGTGATTAGGGCCCTTTTACCGGTGCTATTGCTGAGCCACCTTTCACATACTGTGTGATTGTCCTATAACCATTACCCTAGGAGCTCTCTGTCCAAAATCCCTGGGATTCTGTTCCACCACCATCTCATCTCCACTCACTCCAAGATCTCTTGTTCTGTCTCACATCCACCTGGCTCCCGTGTCATGGAGTCTCTGGTCTTGTGATTGTCTTGTCCAGGCAGCCTATTTATATCCTATCCAGTGTCCATTATCAGCCTTTGGACTGTTTGTTCCTGGATTCTCGTTTGTCCGGTGGATTTGGGTTTTTGATTCCTGATTGGGATTGGCCCGTTCATTGGGATGATATTATGAGCTTATAGATGGGCCACATCTTGCCAGTATCGGAACTTCTGGGGGTAGGGCATCGTTTCTTCAGGTATGGTGAACATGACATATGTTTGAGCCAACTTTCCTTGCATCGGGGACTGCTTGTGTCTTGAGGTAAGGGGCAATGGGATGGGTGGTACATCAATCATTGGTCTTGTAGGTACAGGTAAGGGTACAATGAGAAGTCCTGATCTGATGTGAATCCAATGTAGTGTGGGTGGGCAATGATGAAGGTCTTTTCAGGGTCATTAGAGAAATTCTTGTGTCAAGGGGATTTAGAAGGTCTGGTACCCACTTGTTCCTACCTTGTTTCTTCAGGTTTTTTTATTGGATTACCATGTTTGGCATTTGGGTTACCTTGTTTTTCCCAAAGGGTAGGACTATACATTTTTGGCATTGGCATTAAGGCCATGGCTCTGGCATTTTTGGTTATCCATTATGAGACCTGTCTTCTGGACCAGTTATCCATTTCACATCAATTATGGTGCCCAGTTTGCAGTCATCTGCAAATAGTGTCACCAACTCTGCTATGTTTAACAAATAAAATAAAAATAAATGCCGAACAAGAGGCCCACTGACAAAAGGACCACAGCACAGAGGGGACCCCCGCTTAGACACTGACAACGACTGCCATTAACTCATCTTCTGACTGTGCCCAGCACAGAAGCTAGAGTGGTTTTTCTCCCTGAGGCCGTTTGCATTTTTGTAGCCGAGCAGGGTGAGCTTTTCTAAGGTAGGCGCTTTAGTACTGGTGCCGTAGGGGGGTTGGGGTTGAGGACTGTTGGTAGGCTGGCCTTAGTGTGTCCTGCCTTACACATCTGCAAGTGACAAGTGCAAATTAAAAAAAGTCCAAGGAGCTGGAGTGATCAGCAGCCACAAACAACAAATCCCAATGTTAGTATTCCCCCTCATTTGTCAATCCCCATGTCTTTTGTTATCAGTTCCATTAGCTTATGGAAGACAGTAATTTCCAGGATGGTTGAAGCACCCTTGGGTTTTGGGTCCAGAAGCACTTTGCCGTGCCCATCGCCTGACATGAGCCGTGACGCCGTTCGCAGCCTAATGGCGGCGGTAAGGCTTTAATTAAACAGCAGCCTTATGTGTGGGTTTAGTTCCTCATTGAGTTCTCGTAGCACATCCACATGACACCGGGTCCCCAATGATGCTGTGTTTGTGTTTTTTGCTTTTGAGAGGAGGGCTCTGGGCCTGATTGGGAGAGTAGTGGCTCTCCTCAGGGGGGGAGGATATTTTTCCTTTGGGGGGGGGAGGGGAGAAATTTGCAAGCTCTTGTGCTGAGCCCATGTTGTTTTTGTCTGTGGGATTTTTTGATTTTTTTTTGGGAGTTTCACTAATTCTTCTGGAGTCTGGGAGTTTGTTTCTTACTAATTGTCTTTTGTTGGATTTTTACATTTTTCTTCATTGGCATTTTTTTGGATTTTTTTTCAATTTGATTTTTTTTGTGTTTTATTGATTCAGTAGTGCCTGTATTTTCCCATTTTTTGCTTTGCATTGTGCCTGCCATCTCCTCTTTTGTAGAGTTTGTTTGTGGCTTTATGGCACCAGAGGAGCAGACCCCTTGGTGGAAAGGTCTTTGATTTTATGATTTTATTGATTGATACTTGATCCTGACATTCCTTTCGAAGGCAAGAAGGCATTTGTCAGCAGCAGTTAGGGTGTTGTGTGTGTTTGGGGGCGCTCGGGGGACCAACCAGTCTTAAGCCAGTCTTAAGAAATTTTGAAGTTAAGTTGTTCACTGTGGTCTTTTTCTTTTGGGGGGGGGGGTGGGGGGTGGATCTCCAGTGAGATTAAGATATGGTCTGATCCGTGTCTGAGGGATGGGGATATACTGGGGTGTTGGAGCCCTTTGTGTGTTGTTTGTGATGATCAGGTCTCTTGTATCTTTTCTCCTCTTGTGGATTGGTTGATTTTTCCATAGCATTTGAGTTTATGAACTCAAGGAACCTTTGGGCTAGGGTGTTGGGCTTTGGGGCTATGTGCAGCCCATGTAATGTTCCCAGTCTAGTCACCTAAAGTGATGGTGTTTGGAGAGATATTTTTATTTCCCCAGTGTCTTCAGGAAGGCTGTGGGTTTGTGGGTTTGAGAAGGTGGGGAGTTGGTGTGCTGTGTTACAAACTGTAGGGCAGTATGGTTAATTGCACCTGGATGGTCTCCGATGATGGCTTGCGATGCCGTGTGAGGTGTGGGTATCCTTGGGTAATATGGATACTCCTATGGATCTTTTGTGGTCTCCCGATGGTGGGGGGGAACCGGCATGATGTGGTGAATGATATAACCTGATAGTGCTGGGGTGGAGGGTGAGCCTTGAACCAGGTTTCAGTCACAGCACAAACATCGATGTTCTCCATACTGAGGAGGGCTTCGAGGATATTTCGAGGTATTTCTCTTAACATATAAAAAATTCTGTAGTTAAGAATTCCAGAGAGAAAAAAAAAACAGAGCAGACACAGACAAAACGGGATAAAGAATACAGTAGTGGAACCCAGAACTGTCAAAGTAGCAAGAAGTGAAGATGGTACGAAGTAATATTACAGACACACATATACAGCACACTGCTACATGAGACGGGTATTGCCGTTGTTCCAAGGGGAATTTGCTATCACTAGGAAAAAAGTTGGTTACCATAAGTAAAGGTAATAGGGATAACCTATTGGCTATTACTGTTGCAAGAGTCCTTAAAGAAAGACCTTCAACTGATGAGCTCAAGACTTTTCAGAAGAAAAGCAATAAGCCTAAGCAAATTAGTCATCAGTTCTGTAATAAACAATGGACATTGCAAGCAAAATGAAAGTAATACCTCTCCAAGAGCTTCATATCGCTTTTGATTCCATCTATGCAAGTCTTCTCGGCAGTTAAAAACAAATGGTTCACCAGTTTTAATATCCCTTAACTGTCCTTCTGTTAAAGTGAAAGAAAGAAATGTTAAATTTGTACTTATATAATTAGGTCTCCAAACAGAGAGCAGTTCAGTGCATGTGAACAATTAACATGCTTCTGTAAAGTAACTAAAATTAAAACAGCAGACTACTGCCTCTCACTACAAAACAATCATTCACATTTTGACTACCACTATGCTATAAAAGCAAATAAAAACTATATAAGAATAACAATCTGCCTCTTCTTTCTATTAATACTTAAGGTTCCAATCTATTTGGCTTATACCATTACACAATACAATAAAACCTCATCTATTATTTCTGAGTTAGTATTTGTAGTACATTTCTCAAGGGGCATTTTGTCTAGAAACATTTATCTTTTTAACTTGGATGCGGTACTGGTGTAGGTCTGCTCTCAGACAATGACCCATTTTCAAAAGTTCAGACACATAACAAGAAGCACTGAAAGCTCAAAGCACTGAATATAAAAAGCTTAACAACAGAATAGGCAGACTGATCCTAACTTGGTCCTTTCCAGACATAATGGAGAAAAATGGGAAGATAATAAAGGAAAACAATGCAACCATTTTATTTTAGTTTTATTTATTTTTATTTTACTTATATATTTTGTTAACCAGGTTGTCCAGCTGTGTTCAGGCCAATTTTCAATGGAGGCCTGGGAGGACAGACTGGTCAAGTGACTTGCTCAGAGTCGCACAGTATGGAAAAGGAAAAGTACAGTTGTGTACACTTACCATAAATGTAGATGTTCAAGTGTATTCACTGTTGCAGTCATTACATTTGGGTAATCCTGCTGGCAGGATGCCCTCAGTCGGCCTGAATTCCAAAGTCTTGGGTCTTGCGTCGGCTGTCGTCGCCCTTTCCCTGACGTCAGGTCGTCAGGGGTATAAAAGTAGCAGCCAACGCCATTTTCTTTAGTTTTTCTTGCCCCAGATGTCAGGTGCCCCCAAAAAAGGGTAGTCAAAATTTATATCTATATATAAAATAACATGCAGCAATATAAACTTTACCTTCATCCACCAGCAAATACACCACATAGGTTGTATAAAAATCAGAGAAGGAAAAGATAGGTTCCATCAGAAAAAAAGGGGGGAATGGCGGGTGGGTAACCTGGACTGCAACAGTGAATACACTCAAACATCTACATTTATGGTAAGTGTACACAACTGTACTATGTTCTTTGTGTTTCACTGTTGCAGTCATTACATTTGGGTAGATTCCCAAAGCTATGGTTGGGAGGCTGGAGCTAAACAGCATTAGGAGCAGCTATGAGACCCTGCAGAACTGCAGTGGCAAAGCCTGCCCTGGATTTAGAGTAGAGTGGCAGATGATAGTGCTTTGTAAAGGTATGCACTGAACTCCAAGTAGCTGCCTCTAAAATGTCCTTGGTTGGTACTCCTCTGAGAAAGGCTGCTGAAGTGGCTGCAGCTCTGGTGAATGTGGCCTAATGCCCTTAGGCACTGGCTTGCCATGGTATAAGTAGCAGAAACGAATGCAGTGGCCTATCCATTTTGAAATAGTCTGCTTTGATATAGCCTTTCCTTGTGATCCTGCAGCATATGCCACTAATAATTGCTCTGTTTTTCTGAAAACTTTGGTTCTGTCCAAGTAGAATCTAAGTTGTCTGTGTACGTCCAAAGAATGCAGAATTCTTTCCCCCTTGTTCTGTGGATTTGGATAAAAAGTTGGCAGATGAATGGCTTGGTTAAGAGCCACACTGGACACCACTTTAGGCATAAATGTTGGGTTTGTCCTAAGGGAGACCCTGTCCAGATAAAAAATGATAAAAGGTTCCACAGTCATGAGTGCCTGTAGCTCTGAAACTCATCTTGCAGAAGTTATTGCTAGGAGCAGAGCTGTTTTCCAAGATAAAAACTTTAAATCAGCAGTAGCAGCTGGTTCAAAAGGAGGCAGGGTGAGTTTTTCCAAGACATAGTTGAGGTCCCATGCAGGCACTGGTGATCTCCTTGGAGGCCTTAAATTTTTGGCTCCTCTGAGGTACTGTTTTAATAAGGGATGGGAAAAGATTGGTGGCTCTGCATTGTAATGAGCTGAAATGGCAGAGGCATGAATTTTAATAGATGAGAAAGATAGGCCTTTGTCCAGCATCTCAGTTAAGTATTGTAAAATCTGAGGAATATTTGGCACAGCTGTATCTGTTCCTTGTGCCTGGTTCCAAGCACAGAATCTCTTCCATTTTCCAGCATAAGATTTTCTAGTACTAGGCCTTCTGGCTTCCAAAATAACATCCATCACAGCTTTGCTGAGAGGTGTGTTTTGTATGACTATATTATCCACCATGATGCCAGGTTTAAAGTCCTGAGCTGGCTGTGCAGGATCTGATTGTTTTGCTGAGACAGTAGATGTGATACTTGAGGTAGGGTCCAAGCTGGGCATTGAGACAAGCTCCTTAATATTGGGTACCAGTGCTGGCAGGGTCAGTCTGGTGCAATCAGTATCATCTTTGGCTTCTCCTGTCTGACCTTTAGGAGTACCTTGGGGAGGAGAGGCAGAGGGGGAAAGGCATACACTGATAGGTTTTTCCAGCTGAAGGATAAGGCGTCCACTTTCCATGCTTGTCTGTCATAAATCCTTGTGCAGAATTGTCTGTAGTTGGTAGTTGTGAGGGGAGGCAAATAGATCTATGTCTGGGCATCCCCATTTCCTTGTTATCATGCTGAAGACTTGTGGATCCAGCTGCCACTCGTGGGGATCCATGAGGTTTCTGCTTAGTTCGTCTGCCAGAGTATTTTTCCTTCCTGGCAGGAATTGTGCCTGCAGATGTAATTGGTAAGTCAGTGCTGTGTCCCACAAAGTCATGGCTAGTCTGCAAATGGGGTAAGAATGTGTGCCCCCCTTCTTGTTTATATACCACATGACCGTGGTGTTGTCTGTCTTTATCAGTAATTGTCCTGGTTGAAGTAGGTCCTTGAAGGCTGTCAGGGCATTTTGAACAGCTAGCATCTCTTTTTGATTGATATGTAGATGCATTTGGTTTGAGGTCCATGTTCCCTGAATGCATCTTCCTGCTATGTGGGCCCCCCAGGCATAATCTGATGCATCCGTTGTCAGTGTCTGCCTGGTTGGGGATAATGTGAATGGCTGTCCCTTGTTTTGGTGCCTTTGCCCACCATCAAAACTCCTGTTGCAGGCAGGGAATGAGAGTAATTATAGTTTCCAGGCTGTGGCAATGTTGAGTCCAAACAATTTTTAGGTACCACTGAAGTTTCTTCATATGCAATCTTGCATATGGAATTAGTAGGATGCAGGATGCCATGAAACCCAAAGCCTGCAGAATTTTTCTTGCAGATAACTGGGCCTTTGTTGCTAACATTTTGAAATAGGTAGTCAGTTGTCTTTGTTTGTCTGGCGTGAGATAAGCCATCTGGGCAGTTGTATTTAAGCTTGCACCCAGGAATATTATCTCTTGAGAGGGTACTAGTTTTGATTTATTTTCACTGACTCCGTACCCTAGGCATGTTAGAAGTTTTTTAACAAACGCCAGACGCTGTAGAAGAATGTCCTTGTTCTCTGCTTGAATTAGACAGTCATCCAAGTAAGGATATATTTGTATTCCTCTTTGTCTGCAGAATGCAATTACTGGTGCCAGGCACTTTGTAACGACCCTGGGCGCAGTAGATAAGCCAAAGAGCAGTGCAGAGAATCGGTAATGCATTGAGCCAGCCTTGAATCTGAGGTATCTTCTGCATATTTATCTGATTGGGACATGCAGGTATGCTTCTTTTAGGTCTAAAGTTGCAAGCCAAGCGTTCTTGTCCAGCATGGGCAGTAGCTGCTGCAAAGTCAACATTTGGAATTTTGGTATATCCAGGAATATGTTTAGAATAGATAGGTCCAGTATTGGCCTCCAGGTCTTGTCCTTTCTGGGTACCAAGAACAGTCGAGTAAAATCCTTGTTCCAGCTCTTGCTCTGGCACTAGTTGAATGGCCCTCATGTCCATGAGGGATGAGACTTGTTTTTGTGCCTCTGCCCATTGCTTTTTGGCAGATCTGGCCAGCCATTTGTCTTTGGCAGGGTATGGAAATGGAACTTGTAGCCTTGTGACACGATATTTAGAACCCACTTGTCCTAGGTTATAATGTGTCAATTTTGAGAAAAAAGCGCTAATTTTCCCCTAAGGGTGCTGTCAGGAAATAAGTGCTTGGTGCAGGCAGGGGGAAGTAATTGGGACTGTTTCCTGTAAGGTTGTGATTTGTCTTCTCCACTTTTGGAGGTAGAAGCACCCCATTGCCTTGACCTGTATGAACCTTGAGCCTGTGATCTGCCTCTAGGGCATCTGGGTCTACTCCTTTGAGGTCTGTCTGACACTGGAAAGGACCAATTCTTTGTTGGCCAGTGTCTACTAAACCTAGGTGGCTGTACTTGTAAGAAATCTTTGACCGTTTGCATAGATTTAGCCTTGTCCTCCATTTTCTTTAACACCTCTTCTGCCTTAACACCAAACAAAGAATCATGCTGCAAAGGTGCAGCTAATAATTTAACTTTAACATGATCAGGCAGATTTTGTTCCTTTAACCAAGCATGTCTTCTAATTACAGAACCAGTAACTGCGGCCCTGCAGGAGGCCTCTAAAGAATCAAAACCACATTGCAAAGTATGCTTTCCAACTTGTTCAGCATTTCCTTGTTTTCTGCACATTCAGAATTTAACAACATTTTCTGTTTAAGCAATGCTATGACATGTTGCTGATATTTGAGCATATGAAATTGACAGTTTAAGGCCCTTATAGCCAAGGTAGCAGATGTGTAAGCCTTCTTTCCCCATCTATCCAGTGCCCTAAAATCCCTATCAGAAGGGGTAGGGTTTTTTGCAGCGGAAGCCTTAACACTCTTGGGACCCTGAGAAATAGTTTCTGGGTCTGCAGCCGGGTTTTTAAATAGGAATTTATGTGAGTCAGGAACCCTGTAATATCTGTCAGGCTTAACAGGAGCTGGAGGTAAGGAGTCAGGGGTAAGGCTGGACTCCGAAAACACATCATCTACAATGGCTAACACAGGGGGATGGCTAGTGGCTTGTGCTGAGGTAGTAACAGGAAATCCCAGAGCCTCTTTTTAGACTCTGAAAAATCTTGGCTCTCCCAGTGGAAATGCTCCCTCATGGTATGTAAGGTTTCCCCAAAAGAATAATCCTCAGTGGGAGAAGCTGAACGTATGGATTCTTCAGCATCAGATTCCTCATAGGGGGGAAAAGAATATTCCTGATCAGAAGAGGAATCCGAAGAAATGGAAACCTGATCTGAAGATTCATAGTCAGTCTCTTGCCTAGGCCTCTTATCAGGAGGGGGATGGGAACCCCTGATGAAGGTAATCAAGTCTTCAGCCACTTTGAGCATCTGTTTTTTGGGCATGGAGGCCTGTCCACGTGGCTCTTGAGGTTGCTTCTTTACCTTTGAAGGTGCTTAGTCTTTGCCTTTGAAGTCTGTTTAATGTATAGATGTTTGGGTCTGAATACACCCTCAGAAGCTGGTGCCGGCTCAGTGGCTCTGGACCCATCTGAAGGATTAGCGTCCGAGGCTTCAATACTTTTTCCAGCAGCATGGCCGACTCCACGTGGGAGTTGGTAGCAGCCTGCGACTCTAAAGTAGCGGTCGTCAGGGGCTGCGAAAGCACCTCACTGAGAACCAGTGAACCGGCAACTGACTTAGGGGAAGCTTCGTCGTCGGTTTTGGGCCTCGGCTGTCTTTCTTTTTCTTTTCATTTTTTGTGAACTCCGGTAGTCGGATAGCTTTCCGATGGCATTTCTGGATAATTAAATCTGCTTCCAAAGTAGTTTAAAGCAAAATCATACCGACGCTTAATAGGTAGTTTATTAAATCTAGCACAAAACCGACAACCCCAGAAAATTATGATCAGGGCCTAGGCAAGGAATACAGTAAAAATGAAAGTCCTTATGAGGTATTTGCTTCCCACAAGAAATACAATTATTAACTTTTTCTGACATCGGTTCTGGAGCAAGAAAAAAGTTTCCCCAATGGGGTACTTAGCTTTATAGAAGACTTCGGATCTGAAATTCGAACTCGAAAATCTCAGGAGTCGGCCAACCAGCACTTGCGAACTGCTTTTGCTTCGGGCACTGCACGGCAAAAAAGACTAAAGAAAATGGCGCGGGTGCTACTTTTATACCCCCGACGACCTGACGTCAGGGAAGGGGTGACGACAGCCGACGCTGGACCCAAGACTTTGGAATTCAGGCCGACTGAGGGCAACCTGCCAGCAGGATTACCCAAATGTAATGAGTGCAACAGTGAAACACGAAGAACATCTGACAGAATCAAATCCAGGACTAAAGGATGGTCATAAGCAACCCGTAGCCTTAATCCTCTGCACCAAATTGCCAGACAAGATTAAAGATATTTTAGAATTATTGCAAGGCAAATTCATACACAGTAAAACCAAAACACACAATATTTTAAATGGGAATTAAAGTGGAAGGTGGCTAAACTGTATATTCTATATAAACACAATGAATTATCTAACGTAAAATATTACTAAATAAAAAACATAATATGCAGCCACTTCCAAACTAAAGATGATATGTCAAAAAACATTCAGCAGAGTAAAGTATCACTGCATAAATACCACAATATGCAAAGATACAGATTAAGAGTCCTGGGGAGTGAACGTATGTTGGAAAAATGCACAAGCTCACTGCACTAACTTTATGCAACATACTTTTGCCAGTGGAAAAAATTTCAGAAACATCACTCTGCCTAAGGTGCAGCATATTACAAATCATGCAACTGATTAAAAAAGGCAAGCATACCATAATCATGTACATCTAGGTCTTTGCTGGTTTCATGTAGGATGAATGCCTCATGCTGTTGGGAACTGCTGCACACCATAAATTTTATGGTAAACATCCAAGTATGCAGCCCTAGCTGCTAAAGGACTCCTCTCTCACATATGAGAACTTTGGTGCTTCACAGATGTTTAGTAGTGAGGGGAGGCCCACTAGTGCTCACCCATACCTGCCTACAGAATGGGATCCTAGAAAACTCTGAATTACACTAGGCCTATGGTAGCACAACAATCCAGTGGCATACAAACTACAAGATAAACAGATGCATAATTAGTATATTTAAAAATCTCTGGTACACAGTGTTTAAGTGTGGTGTAGTACAACTATTTAACATTGCATCAATGGTTCTCCGGGCATGGGGAATGGTGGACATTGTCCTTAGACAACAAGCATGGGTTTACTGGAGGGAAAGCCCCAGAATAATACAGGAAAGAGGAGCATAGGGACACCTGCATGTGTTGCAAACTTTTGGGAGGGCCAAGGGAGTGCCCGTGCACAACAGATATGTTGTAACATTACAAGAGGTAGAACAGGATACCTCTGGATAAATTGTACATGCTGCACATTACAGAAGATGAAAGGTGGTGCTTCCGGACAACAAGCATGTGCATAGCTCTGGACCTCATATCTCCAAAAACAGGGACAAAGTCTTCAAATGGTGGGTTGTAAACAACTGACATAAGAGGACACACATTAACTTGGTCTTCAATACTGTCAGCATTTTTGGTGGTAATCCACCAACTGTTCTCAAAAAAATCAGTGATCTTAACAGGAGCAGCTCAAAATTTAGAGTCTTAAGAGGTGTATATTGTAACATTAGAGGAGGTGGGAGTGGGGATATCGCATGATAAAACGTTTTACAATACTACAAGATGTGGGAAGGGGAACATCTTTACAATGAGAATTACCACACATATTATATTACAAAGAAGGAGGGGGGCCTAGACAATAATCATTAAATGGGATTACGGTGGTGAAAGGACAGGAAAGGGTCTGTAGATACACTACTGCACAATATACTCAGGAAATTAATGTGCTCTATAGAAGAACAACTTTGTTAAGCATTCTGATCAGTGAGGGCTAATCAGAAGACAGAATAGAAGCTACATTCAGATTAACATGAAATCAAAGATTTCTCCAGAAGGCACATGATTTTAAAACTGTTGATGTCAAAGGCTATAACAAAACATGTACATACATTTGCATGTGTGTAGAGAGCATAAAAAACATTATTTTACGCTTCATTTTTGTCACATCATTAATATGAAAGTCTCATTATACAAAGTTAAAATTGATTTGCTGAACAGATCCAGGTCACAGGGATTGTCAGTCCCAAGTAACAGTCATCGAAATACAGTTCAATGGAAACTATAATCTTATTACTTTTGGAAGCAACAACCTTAACATTAGGAGTATTCTTGAAAAATGTGTGTCTTATTAGGTGGTCCTAGGTTACTGAGTGTCACACCACTTAGCTTCACTGCATTTGATGGACCTCTCAAATTTTTAAGCTCTCAAAGCATGTCTGTTCCACTGCTTCTGTTTCACCCTAAATGGCTCCAGTCTGCATTCTGTCACTGGCTCAACTGTATAGCCAATGAGAAAGACAATTTATAGAACTTAACAAGGTCAAAACTGACCAGTGGCAGATGCAGCTAGATAGGAAAACAGTGAGTTTAGAAAACTGTATAAGTTGGTAGTTGTCCACTAGCCTTGTTAAGTGACTCGGAGCACATACTTTTTTAAATACAGATTCTGGGAGTGAACTCAGAGTGCTCCAATTACTCTTCTATTGGCAACCACCAGAAGTCAGAACTAGAAAGCAAAAGATTGAAGAGCGAGCAAGCAGGATGAAAACATGATGTGTAATGAATATGTCAAAGGATACAGGATCAGGTTGGAAAGTACAGTTGTGTAAAATCTTACCATAACAGTAGATGTCCTCTTCACTTTTGCAGTATTATTTACAATAGGGATCCCCTGAGAAGGGTAGCCCAATGTCTGGCCAGTATATCGAAGTCTTTTGGTTGTAATAGGTACATTTGCACATCACATACATATGCTCCACGCACACAGCACAGGGCATAAAGGTAACACATGGATGTGCCATCCTCAGAAATGAAAAGCCCCAGTAGAAACGACAGTCTAAGGACAAAACGAGGTAACAAGTATATCCAGAAGGAGAAAAGGACCAGGGGGAGAAGGGAGGGAGTGAATACTATAACAGTGAAGAGAAAGACATCTACTGTTATGGGAAGATTTTACACAACTGTATGATGTCCTTCTATAGCACTGTTACAGTACTCTTTACAATAGGGAGAGTACGAAAGCTCAGGAAGAAAGTTTGGAGGTAGGATCAGCAGAGCCTTCAAGGAAACCACGTAGGACAGCCCTGGCAAAACCAGCTCTAGAAACAACATTCGACATATAGTGCTTGGTAAAAGTATGCATAGAGGTCCAAGTAGCTGTCTCAACAATAGAATTTGTATCCAAGCCCCTGATAAAAGCACCAGAAGAAGCCACAGCTCTGGTAGAATAAGCCTTAACAAAAGAAGGAAGGCTTTTCCCAGATAAGGAATAACAAAAGGAAATACCTTTAGAAATCCAAGAAGAAATAGTTTGCTTGGGAACAGCAAAACCTAAAGACCTAAGGATGAAATGAAACAAAAAGCTGCTCAGATTTATGAATAGCTTTAGTTTTTTTCTGAACAGTATCTGAGTTGCCTGTGCAAATCCAACGCATGAAGAACCTTCTCACTAGCAGACTGGGGAGAAGGGAAAAAAGTGGGTAAATCCATAGACTGATTAAGAGACAACTCATTAACCACCTTGGGCATAAAAGAAAGAGTAGTATGAAGAGAGACCCTGTCCTTATGAAGAAACAGCCATAATGACTTACAGCTCAGACACTCACCTGGCTGCGGTAACAGCTAAAAGAACAATCTTCCAAGAACAATGATGTAAAGGAACTGAAGCTGTGGGCTCAAAAGAAGCCTGAGTCAGTTTTTCCAAAACAAAATTTAGGACCCAGGAAGGAGTAATAGGTTTTCTGGGAGGCCCAATACATGCAACTTCAAATCTAGAAGCCAAAGAGGGAGTTAAAGGCAGACAAGCAGAAATAGCTGACAAGTGGGCTTTAACAAAAGAATATACCAACCCAGCAATGAGCAATTCACACAAATAAGACAGAACCAAAGGGATTTCCACAGTAAGTGGATCCAGGTTATGAGAAAGATGCCAAACAGAAAATCTTTTCTATTTGGACAAATAAAACTTTCTGCTATTGGGTTTCCTGGCCTCCTGCACAACCCGAAACACGCTCTCAGAAAAAAGGTGTCTAAAAGGGATCAAAATCCTATCACCCATGATGTCAGTTGAAGAGTGGTGAGGTGGGGATGGATGAGAGACCCCTTGTCTTGTGTGAGTAGGGCCACCCAGTGAGGTAACTTGTGATGAATGTCCTTATGCGGAAGAGGGAACCAATGCTGTCTGGGCCAAAAGGGAGTCACCACAAGATTTTGGGAGCATCTTGTTCTATCTTGAATAGGACCTTTGGTATGAGAGGAAATGGGGGGAAGACATAAAGAAACATCCCCCCTCCAGGAAAAAGACAGGACGCCCACCTTCTAGGCCAGTGATGGTGAACCTATGACACGCATGTCCAAGGTGACACACCACGACATTTTAGGTGACACACCAGCATTCACCAACACCCGAGTTACCAAAGAAACTGTTTTTGTATTTGTTGCTCATGTAAAGTGCATTGAATTATTTTGTGCCAGGAGCCAGTTCAACACTGCTGCAGAGGTAAGGAAGTTATTAACCTCAAAGACTATTTTGGTAGACTGTGTCAACAGAATCTGCAAAGGGCAGTGCTGACATTGTTTTCTCTTTGTGGTTAGATTTCGGCAAAGGGCATGTAGTCTGCATTTCTAAGCATATGCTGTTTTACATACATCTCAATTGTCCCTTTTAATCCACTACTTAGTTAGGAGCATAAATAACAAAACTCAGTACCTGCATGTCCTCTTAGCTGTTCATTCCCCAGATATATTATGCCTAACAGAAACGTGGCTGAAGCCTGCCACCAAGGACCATGAGATTATGCCACCAGGGTATAGTATGTTTCGACTACACCGTACCACCAGAAAGGGTGGTGGGTTAGCCATACTTTACAAGTCTATCCTATCTGTCAGCATAGACACCCAACAAACACCCCAGTTCAATAATGCTGAAATTCTTATCTCAAAACTACAAATTAACAAAAACAAAAACATAAACAGTGTCTGTGTCTACATTCCCCCAGGGAGGAACACAGAAACCTTAGAAGACTTCTTATATTGGTTATCCAATAACCACCCCCAAGCAACAATTGTTCTTGGGGATTTCAACATTGACTGGAACACTTGCTGTTGTGAAACCCCCACAACCCACATAAACCTCTATGGATTTACTCAAATCATAACCTCCCCCACGAGGACAGGAAAACCCAATAACAAGGAAAGTAGCCTAGACTGGATACTCGTCAATACCCATCTTCAATCTTAAAATCAGGCACTTTGCCTGATGACCTAGGTGACCACTGTCTCACCTATGTAATCAAGCTCAAAGTAGACTACTCCTACCAACCCACCTATAAAACATTAAGAAACAACAAGAATTTTATTCTCACCAAGTTTCAAAATGAACTTAAGGCATGCAACTGGTCAGTACTAAAAAGTCCCCCCCTAGATGAAGCAGTAGCATACTTTAACACCAAACTCCTTGCTATTCTTAACTCCCATGCTCCCAGCCTCTCTATTAGAACCAAAGTTAATATTGCACCACGGTGTTCTAAAGATACCAAAACCAAAATTTCACTCAGAAACAAAGCATGGGCCACCTACCGAAAAACAAAAGCCAAACTTATCAACTAAGATTCAGACAGCTAAGGAATGACACCAAAAAATCCATAACCTTAGACAAAAAGAACCACTACTACCATCTACTGCAAAAACACCAAAGCAAACCTCAAAAGTTCTGGGCAGGAATAAAAAAACTACTCCACCCAAGCCAAACCGCCACTCCACCCCCTCAGCTTCCCAGCAAAAATCCCCAGTAGACATTGCTAATCAACAGCTTCTTCACAGAGACTATCCAGTCTCTAGCCAGCCAACTCTCTCCCAATGGCTCTAATTCTAATGTAGCCACACCCAGTACCCAAACATACTTTATCTTCCAACCTGTTCCTACTCAACTTATTCATGCCCTACGTAAGAAACTAAGGCCCACCACCCTGGTTGACGACCTCCTCCCAGCAGACTATCTGCAAAAGGCTGCTGACACCATAGCCTACCCCATCTCTATCTTGATCAACAGAGCTATATCTGAAGCTACTGTACCCACTATATGGAAAATCTCCCATGTCATACCTCTCCATAAAGGAGGTAGTTCCACTGAACTGTCAAACTTTAGACCCATAGCTATTCTGTCACCTCTAGCTAAAATTATGGAGAAGTGTGTACACATACAGCTCATGCACTACCTCACACAGAACAAGCTGTTGTCCAACTTTCAGCATGGCTTTAAGCCACACCACAGAACTACTTCTGCCCTCCTCTCTTTCTCTAACATCATTAACCACAACCGCAATAATAACAAATTATCCTCAGCACTCTTTCTAGATCTATCCAAGGCTTTTGACATGGTTGACCACAAAATGCTTATAAATACCTTGAAAGCCTTCTCCTTAAACAACCATGCACTCCAATGGTTTCAATCCTACCTGCAGGGCAGGCAACAGGCAGTCCTATGGCAGGACAAGCTATCATCTCATCTACCAATCACGTTAGGAGTCCCCCAGGGCTCAATACTAGGACCCCCTCTTTTCTCCATCTTTATCAGCGACCTTCATTCAGTCATCCCAGATGCTACCTGCATTCAATATGCGGATGACTCCACCTTGATTTGTTCTGACACCTAACCAGCTACTTTATTCACATTAACCCAAATTACCTTCAGTACAGTGGAAAAATGGCTCTCCAATCAACATCTAATCCTAAACCACAACAAAACTAAGTTGCTCCTCTTCTCCCCCACATGCAGGATCCCCTGCCAGCCTTCAACATAACTGCTAACAATGGCACTATCATCTCCCCAGAAGCTCAAACTAAACTACTGGGTGTCATAGATGATAACCTGAAGTTTGATATGATGCGCACATCAATCAAACTATCAAAACCCTTAAAAAAACTTGGCTCTCTTTACAGAATCAAATCTTTCCTTACCCCACTTGCTAGAACTGCAATTGCCCATTCCCATCTGCTATCAACTCTTCTCTATGCCTCACCTCTACTCTCCAACTTAAACAAAATAGATCTTAATAAACTATCATCCTGCTATAACCACACTGTCAGATTTGTTACTGGCACAGCCAACTGGACACACCATTGTCACAACCTAAATCGCCTAAGATGGTTTGAAGTGCCAAGTCTACTGCAGTTCAGCCAGTTAATACTGCTACATAAAGTACTTTAAAAACCAGAAAATACACCTGCACTAAAAAATATTATCAGCCCCTACACCAGCACCCGGCCACTGCGATCATCCACTAGACTTCGAGTTCAAACATACAAATTCAACTACTCAGCTGGGGACTCTCTGTTTGCCAACTCTGTTGGAAAAAGTATGGAACAGACTCTCAGCTGACTTGACCCTAGAACCCTCACTAACTCAATTCAAAAACAAACTCAAGAAATACTTCAAAACTCATTGGTTAAGTCCTTGCACTAACCCCAGCTAGTGACCTCTCTCTTTCTTAGGTGCCTTACCTTCAACTACTTCTAACTTTTTTCTACCACTCCATTTCAGGAAGGGTCAATTGTATAACTGCTGCTCAGTGTGTCTTAAACCTGAATGTAATGCTATGTATGTTTAACTTTGAAAATAATGTTATGTTTTGTAAAGTGTTTTATAATAAGTACTATATGTGCTAAATGTTGGTATTGCTTATGACTGTAATCTGCTTGAAACTAGCATTTACTAAATGTTCAATGTGTATTATTATCTTGGAGCTTTTCTCCCTGGGCCTCCGCCGAAAATGGACATGTATCCAGTCGGACTATCCTGGTCAACAAATGTAAAATAAAATAAATAAATAAATAAATAAATGTCCAACATGGATGTGGTCTGACCACTGCTTAGTAAGACAACTTCTATCACAGCTACTGAGGCTGAACTACAAGCATATATGCATCCATACTCTGCAAAAATGTCTTGCCAGTCAAGAACTGCTCAAATCTGATAAGACTAAATCAATTCTGTTTTTGCCTAAATGCCTTCAAAATAATTATAACATGGCTCTTCACAGTTCAACATTATCTTCCTTGTACAATGTCTGATAAAAAAGTCAGAACTACCAAACTACTTAGATTCATCTTTGACAACAAACTTAAATCCGACCTGCACACAACAGCTAGTGCTGTCATCTGAAGCAATCAAAGAAAGGTTAGGATGCCTTAACAGCACTATCACATTTCTGTCCCACTCTACTAAATTATCAACTAGTAACTCTTTCCTTATTCTATCCATACTTTATTCTGCATATCTGCTACCTATCTAAATTGAGCAGGCATTATCAGACTTGGCTAATGTTCATCACAGCAAAACTGACCATTGCCTGTTCCAACATCAACTTAACTGTCTGTAAAATTGGCCAGCACCTTGCATGCACACAGCTGCATTCTATGTGCAAGAACTGTACTCACACTGTCCCTGCCTAGCTAATAATATTACCTGGAGACATACAAAATGACTTCCAGAACAAAATCTGGTAAATCTGTCCACGTCCCTGTTACTAAAAATCTTCTTCTTCTTTCGGCTTTTCCTGGTTAGGGGTCGCCACAGCGGATCATCTGTCTGCTCATGATTGGCAGTGGAGTTTTACAGTGTCAAGTTGCCAGCCCGGCGCCCAACCTTCCACAGAACGCACACACACACACACACACACACACACACACACACACACACACACACACACACACACACTCACACCTACGGCAAATTTAGAGTGTCCAATCCACCTACTGCATGTCTTTGGGATGTGGGAGGAAACCGGAGCACCCGGAGGAAACCCACTTAACCACAGAGAGGACATGCAGACTCCGCAGAGAAGGTACCCCAGCCGAGAATCGAACCGGAGAACCTCTTGCTGTGAGGTGGCAATGCTAACCGCTGCACCACTGTGGCAATCCCTGTTACTAAAAATAAACATGTTAATTCTATGTTCACTGCCTAGATCAGTAAAGATTATAATAAACTTCCATTTAATTTGAACACGCTATCAAAAAAGTCCAGTTCAAAAATTAATTCAAAATGCACTTCCTTACAAACAAGTACCACTGTGCTACTGCTTAACATAATTCACTTTCTCCTCTCAAACTTCTTTGACTGTACTTTTTCCTAATCTTCTAGCTTACTGTATTTCCCATATTTTTTCTACACTCTTCTTCTTTTATTAACTGTGCAGCTTTATAGTGGTCTTCTCCAGGTTTCTTCAGTCACAACATTATTTACTTTCTAGTAAGCTGCCTTTGGAATGCACATGTTTACACACATATTATACTTGCTGATTAACCATGTCCAATCAATATGTACAGTACCTCACAATATTTAGATATTTGAATAGCCTTAGCCAAATAAATATCATCAACTATTCTGTATCTTATCACTGCATCTATAACAGAACTAGAGATAGTCTTCTTTTCTCTAGTGTAATGTGGAGATCGTCATTATCAGAAAATATATGTAAATAAATAAAATAAAATAACTTATAATGGTAGTATGACAAATCTACAAATGTCGTTTATTAAAGCTGAAATTACACCAAAGTATTTTGCTGCATGGATAAAAACATGGAACTAGAAAGTGAATTTTTGTGTGGAGCTGCACCACTGCACCCTTCCCATACCCTCTTACATATTTCAACCCAAAACCACAGAACCTGAAGAACAGGATACCTTATTCCCTCATCTCTTAGCATCTGTGATTTTAGTACTGTGATGTAAATCAGGAGCACAGCTGACCACACAATGGTTTGGAGCAGGGTCCTGCCTCCTGCAAAAATACAATTTCTGTGTGTGCATATATATTTGAAAGTGCAGTTCAGTAATTAACTTACCATAATATTATATATTCAAGTAGGATCACTATCAATGCTGTAGTAATAACTTTTGGAAACTCAGACAAAGGTAATATCCAATGTCTATCCCTACTTCCAGAGCTTTGCACCCCCCACCCACAGCTGGCTGACGTTTCCTTTCAAGTGACACCATCACATCCATGATATGAATGAAATCCAGCATATACCATCTTCATTCTTTCTCGCAGACAAGGGCCATACACATGGTGGTCCCTGGGCTGCCCCCGAGTAAACCACATAATGTTTGAGGCCCCTATGGCAAAATAACTGTCTCGGTGTCCTATCACAGTCCTCTCTGAAGCCTGGGCAGATGCCCCAAGAACCTAGCTTCCACAAGGATAACATGACCAGAACAAGCAACAATTGCAGGTATATGAGGAGGGAAGAGTGAACTCTTACCTCCGCAGCCTTAAGATAAAAGCAAGAAGACAAGAAAGAAAAAAGGGGGGACGATACTGGAACAATGATCTTATTCAAGCATCTATTATGATAGATTCCTCATCCAACTTTACTATGTCTCTGTATGCACCACTGTTGCAGTAATGAACAATGGGAAGATTTTTAAGGCTTACACACCTTGATGAGAAGTTGGTTACTTGCCAGGGGCAGAAAAGCTGTGGTGGAACCTGCCTTACTCCTACAAAAGATTTTAGTCTAAAAAGCTTATTGAAAATGAAGACCAAATGGTTACCCCCCCACCCCACCCCCACACACACACACACACACACACACACACACACACACACATATGACTGGCTTGTGTATCTACCATTGCAATAAAGGCATTTGCATTAACTGTAACCCTGACAGTGTGGGTCATATCCTACACGTACAGGGCCTTGCCATGGGCATAAAAGCAGAAGGTGATACAATGAGTCAGTTATTGTCAAGTTACCTTTCTTGTTAGAAGCAAAAGTAACAACAAAGTCAGTTTTCAGCAAGCTCTTGGTTCTGTGTAAATAATAACCAAGTCAGCTGTAGATGTGGACATCCAAGGAGTACAAGATCCTTTTCCTTCTACTGCCACCTCTTTAACCACTGTAGTCATAAAGGTAGCATCTGTACTCAACGTTTATTCCTAAAGAAAAAAAAAAGCAAAAATGCTCCCTGCATATGACATGCTGGAGTTTAGAAATTCTCCTGGCAAACATAATGCCCATTAAAACAGCAGTTTTACAGGTCAACGACTTCAAATGAGTAGTGGCAGTTGGCACAGAGGAATTTTGAGATAACCCTTCCAGCATAAAATTCAAGCTCCAAGGTGAAGATACTGTTCTTCTAATGTGCATTAAGTGGAAAGTCTTAAAAGAGCTATTCTACCAGTAACACAAAGGTTAATGATGGGTCCATTGGTAAGTAAGTTGAGATGTCAGACAAATGCACCTTCACTGTGAAACAGGCTAGTCCAGATACAAAAAGATCAAGAAGATATAACAGAATTAACAGCATCCATAATGAGCAGGGTGCCCAATTGCTCATTTGGTACCAGACAGAAAACCTCTTCCAGTTGGCTAAGAAGAGCTTTGCAGTACTAGGCCTCCTAGTTCAACTCAAGATACTTAGAATGTCCTTTGAGAATAGGTGCCCCAAAATTAACAGGGTCAGATCATCCAGGTTCTTGGTTTCAGGATGCAGAGGTTTTGGGTGTACTAAGAATCCCTTGAGCTAAGTTAAGAGCTGCACATTATGGCAGGGTTATTGGCTCCTCCACTGACATCTGCCTCAGGGTAAAGAGAGACAGGGCGCTACTGGTACCTCAGCCAAAAAGGGCCTATTAGGCTTTTATTCTCTTTGGGATCACTCAAATAAGAAGAAGTGTTGGAGGATTAGAAAAAAGAAACAGATATGCCCAAATGAAAGAAAAGATATTCACTGCTTGAGCTCCTTTGTAACATGCTCCTGAGCAGAACTTCCTCAACTGTTTGTTGCTTAGATAAGAAAAAAAGGCCAGTTTCTAGTATTGCACACCTATGTGTAATATCTAGAAAGATGTTCCTAACATCCATTTTTGGGGTTCTGCAGTAGATCATCTACAGTTTCTTAATATCTTTTAGACATTAGGGATATTTCTTCTGCTTGCATGACAAAATATGTAAATGGGGCTGAAATGTGTCCCACCAGGCCTTTTGATTCTCCACATCAAAATTGTGTTTGCTATTATTAAGTGCAAAAACCTTGGACTCCAGGTTGGTTTGAAATCTTTGAGAACCTGAATAACTGCCATCATCTCTTTGATATTAATGTCATACTTGGGTGGGGCCATGTTCTAGTTGCCCTTGATTTTTAAATTAAATGAATGCTCTCCCGGAGCTACATACAAGGCAACCGTAGTTAAGGTTTGGGTGTCAGGAAGTTATCTGAAGGGGACTCTCACACTGTTTCATATGTGGCAGCTCTAGCACATGATCTCCTGTCTTATACGAGGGGGACAAGGGAATAGCTTTCTCCAGAGACTGGGTGTCCTGCTGCCAAAGAATGTAGGCATACCACTATAGCTTCCTCATAAAAAGAAGTTATATAGTCACCATAAAGTTCCATCTGAGTAATTGTACTTCATTTGTCTTCAACCTGTGGGTATTCGGATCTGGACTGGATCCGAGACGGCCGCATCACTAGCATCTGATCTGAGCTCCAAGCTTCTCCCCTTACCCATAATGCCTCTCTATCTCATTCCTTCCCTCAGATCAAGTTTGTTGTATAAGAAAACATAAGCCTGACCCAATTAGACCTTACCACTAAAGGGTCTTCACATTACCTAAGGCCAAGCATGAGCAGGAGAACCACAATAGTGCCCTCTCCTACATACCAGGATAGGACAATAATAATAAGGTCAGGGGGAAGGAGGGGGGGACAGTTGAAGACAAATTAAGTACAGCTACTCAGATGGAACGTTATGGTGAGTACATAACATCTTTATCTGAAGTAATTTACTTCATTTGGTCTTCAACCTGTGGGACAGAGTCCCCAGCTACCAACACTGGGTGGCCCTCATGGAAGGATATTCTGGAGCACCGCAGAGCCAAAGGATGCCCTATTCCTGGATACAATGTCCAATTTGTAATGAGATATGAAGGTGTGAGATGAGGACCAAGTAGCTGCAGCGTAAATATCATCCAGCGATACCCTAGACCAAAGGGCCGCTGATGTTGCCTTAGATCTAGTTGAATGGACTTTCACCTGACCCAGAGAGGAGACACCTCTATCAGAATATGCTCGTATGATACATTGTGAAATCCAGCGAGCGATGGTAACTTTGGAAATTGGTTTGCCTAGAAAGGGTTTGGAGTAGGAGACAAACAACTGGTCAGATTTAAGAAAAGATTTTGTTCTGTGTAAGTAAAACCTCAGTTGCCTGTGCACATCCAGTAAATGTAACTTGTATTGACCCCTATTTTGGAAGTTTGGAAAGAAGACAGGCAAATTGATAGTTTAACTGATATTTGCTTCTTACGCCACTTTAGGGAGGAAGGAAGGATTAGTGCGCAGGGAAACCCTGTCTTTATGAAAAACCATGTATGGGACTTTGACGGACAATGCTTGACGTTTCAGCACCCTCCTTGCCGCAGTGATAGCTACTAAGAAAGCTGTCTTCCAAGAAAGAAACTGTAAATCTACTGATGTGGCGGGGTGAAAGGGAGGGGAGACTAGAGCCTGAAGTACAAAGGTAAGGTCCCAAGGAGCCGTAAAGGGATCTAACTCCCGCTGAGAGGCCCATAAAGAAAAACATTTCCACTTGCTATGATATATCGTCCTGGTGGAAGATTTGTGAGCCAACAGTATTGTCTTAACTGGAGATGATAAACTAGGAGTCCTAATCATTATTGGAACTGGAGCAGCCAAGCAGTGAATTTCAGACTGTCCAGGTCTGGGTGAGGAATCCCCGAGGGATGAGAAATGAGATCTGCAACCGGATCCAAGATTCATGGTGGAACTACCAGGTGTGACCAAAGAGAGGAGAAGCAGACTTGGTGAGGCCAGAATGGTACAATGAGGATTACTGAGTTCCCCGACCTGCGAGCTTTAAGAAGAAACTTTGGGATGAGTGGTAACGGGGGGGTAAGCATAAAGAAGACCGGAAGGCCAAGCATGAACTAGTGCATCTCTGAAGGCATTCCCCTGAAGGGGGTTCAGAGCAAAAAACTCGCTGCATTTCGCGTTGAAAGGAGATGCAGAACAATTGCAGCAAGGCTGACCCCACTTGAGGAAGACCTGTTCCGCTACTGAAGGATTCAGAGACCACTCGTAAGGCATCAGAAAAGTCCTGCTGAGCCTGTCCGCCAGAATGTTGGACCTCCCTGGAACGTGCGTTGCCACTAGAAAGCGGCCGGTGGAAATCACCCATTCCCACACTCTCACAGCTTCGCAACAAAGTGGGTAAGATCTGGTTCCACCTTGTTTGTTTATATACCAGACTATGGACACGTTGTCTGACTGAATAGCAATCATTCCCAGAGGAAGATGGGCATAAAGGGCTTGCAATGCTAAAAGAACCACCGTCATCTCCAGGACATTGATATGCAAATTGGTTTTGGAGAGGGACCACGTTCCTTGGACCATTCTTTTCCCCCCCACACACCCTAGCTGGGAAGCGTCCGTGGTCACTGTGGAGGTGGGAAAGGCTGGGAGAAATGGACATCCCTTGACAAGATCTGGGGAAAGGATCCACCAGAGAAGAGTCTCTGCACGCCTGAGAAATATGAATCGGGTGGGACAGAGGTAGGTCCAGAAGAGATCATTGAACCGCTAGTGTACGAATCAGGTGGGACAGAGATAGGTCCAGAAGAGACCACTGAACCACTAGCGTCCACTGAAAAACTCGCATGTGAAGCTGTGCAAGGGGTAGAAGATTGATTGTGGCTGTCATGGAATGCAGAACCCACAGCACTGACTCTGCTGATGGAAGAAATATCTGTGGGATGTAAGATACATGGAATCTTAGATTGTGGACCCTTTCCAGGGTGAGGTAAACCATCATTTGAACTGTATCCAGCCGAGCTCCGATAAAGTCTAGACTCTGAACTGGAGTCAATGACGATTTACTGAGGCTGATGGTAATGCCCATACTGTTTGCTAATACAAAAACGTAGTCCCTGGCTCGGAAAAGTAGATGCTTTGTAGGGCAGCAAGGAGCCAATCCCACAGGTAGGGGAAGACCTGAATCCCCTGAAGTCTCAGGTGAGCCACTACCACTGCCATTACTTTGGTGAACACCCTGGGAGCTGTGGTGAGACCAAAGGGTAGGGCCCTTAACTGATAGTGATTGGCCCCTAACCAGAAGCGAAGAAACCTGCGGGAGCACCTGTTCATTTTGATATGATAGTACGCATCCTTAAGGTCGATCGAGCACATCCAATCCTCTCCCTGTAGACAGGACAGAAGAGACTGAAGGGTGACCATCCAAATTTCTCCTTGGCTACAGACAGGTTCGAGGTGGAAATATCCAGAATTGGTCTTAGGCCCTCCATTTTCTTTGGCACCAAAAAGAACCTGTAGAAGATGCCCAATCCGGATTGGTCTGGGGGGAACGGGCTGGATGACTCTTTTTCTTAGCAGCTTTTCTATTTCTCATGCTGCTACCTCCCTTTGCATGGGTGGGACATCTGGGAGGTGTTTTGGTGGGGTAGGTGGATCCAAAAACGGAATGGTATAGCCTCTGGATATGATTTGCAACACCCAATGATCTGTTGTTACAGACTCCTGCTCCGTTGGGTGTAATGAAAAATGGCCCCCAACTGCCTCCAGAGATGAGCAGTCGGGCAGCTCCTTAGGACAGCTGTGTGGGTCTGTCTGAGAAAGGTTCTCGAGACCCGACGTTCTTCGGACCCCCCTCTGCCTCTGGGCCAACGTCTATCGTATACCCCTCTACCTCTGGGGGAAGATGAGGCCTGAGTGTTCCGAGAGAACTGAGATTTCCAGAACTACATCTTCTTTGCCCCTCCCTGATTCCTCAAAAAGGATCTTTGAGGGGTAGAGAAGTGGATCCCGACAGCAGACAGTGTCTTCCCGTCCTTCTCACTCTGGATCAGGGTCTCACGCACAGACTTCCCAAACAGGGAAGAGCCATCGTAGAAGGCTGTTGGCAAATGACACCCTGAAGGGATCCAAAAACTGGCATAGCCGAAAGCAGGTGTGCCATCTCATAGCTACACCGGACCCGGCAGCCCTAGCAGCTCTTTCCATGGCATGGTTGAGGAGAAGCATGGATGTATTTGCGACTGCTTTCAGAGTGGCCATGCGTGCAGAGAATGTTTACTTACCCTCTGGCGGCATGGACTCTAGGGGCAACTCAGCAACTTCCTTGATCTGGTCTCTGTGTAATCGGATGACATGCACCATATAATTCAGCGCACTTACGGAAAAGGTTGCTGAAGCATATACTCGCTTCCCCAAACAATCCATAGTCCTCGACTCCCAGTCAGGAGGATGGCCATTAGTGCTTTCCTGCATGAGCGCTTTCTCGGTGGCGGCTGCCACCACCATACCATCTACTGGGGACCCCTTATTCCACCTAGTCCTGTCCGGTGGGGGGCTGAGTACCTTGTCTGGACTTCTTGGAATGGGTTCCATGGTGTCTAGTTCCTTCCATGCCCTGGTGGTGATCAGATCCACAAGTGGATGTGAGGGGGGGGGACACCCAGGAGGTAGATGGGCCCAGGCCGAATGCCTCTAGGAACAATACTCATCTGGGGTTCGTTTTTGGGTGGACCACCCTCCTCTTTGACGCAGGAGTTCCATGATGTCTCTGGAGGAGACATCCTCGGGGGATGATCTGGGGGAACCTTCCCCTTCCTCCAAGTCAGTGTCTTCCATGAGGGACTCTGGAGAGGAGTCCAGGTGCCTCCTTTTGCACGTTTGTTTGCGAGGTACCTCCTCAATGGGACTCTCTGAGGCGGACCCACAAACTTCCTGCTGTTCCTGAGTGGGAGCCTCCTGAAGCAAAACAAGCACAGGCTGTCCCCCAAGATGACAGAAGAGTCAGAACCATATCCAGAATCGAGAGGAATCCAAACAGGAAATGGTCAGGGGTCTCAACTCACTCAAGAGGACCCTCTCCACCACGTCAAATGCCGAAGGAGAGTGAGCATCCTGGGAAACAAGTAATCCTCGGATCCAAAGGAGGAGTCTGAGCTGAGCCCACAAGAGCCGAGATGCCAAGGGGGAGACTGCGGTCCAACAAACTCGGAGCCGACAGAACAGCATCAGATCCGACACACTCAAGGCAACAGCCGGCATTGCGGTACAAAGTACCGTCAGCGCCGACCCCCAGACCCCGAGATTTCTCGGATCCAAAGACTCCAAAACTGAAGGTCGGATTGGAGAAGGAGTTATGGAGGTTAAAAAGGGTTGTGAGCTCCCCTCTCCAGAGGGGAAAGGGGGCTGGCAAGACTCCCAACTGGATCTGGGTGCAGATAAATTTCCGCATCATTCTGTCCATCTCTGCCTTGCTCAAACTGCGTGTAGAATGTAAAGAAGCAGCCACCGATGCCGGCCTGGAGTGCCGGTGAGGAGAGGCTCTAGAAGGTGGCAGGAAAAAATTGGGTGAATGGTGCCGGGGAGTAGTAGGCCTAGAAGACGTCTTTGTCTTGGGAGGAGGACCTGCCGGAGCCAAGCGGTCCAGGGATCGCTTCCTTGGTCTGTCCTTTCTATATTTCTCCCTGTCCGCAGGCCTCATGGTGGGAGGTTGAGTCCCAGAGGCCTGGGAAGGGGACGAAGCAGTAGCGGCCACCGACGTGGCCAGGCTAGAAATAATGGGGATGTCCATCCTCGATGAAAGAAGAAGCCCTTTCATAATCAGCTTAGCCCTTCTATCCTTGAGGACCCTGGGATTAAAACCCATGTAAATAGAGCAGACTGTGAGTAGATGGGCTGCACCTAAACACACTAAGCACAGAGTGTGGCCATCAGCTGGGGAGAGTTTACGGCCACACTCTGTGCACTTCCAAAAAATAAGCTTGGGGGTTTCAGCCATGCTTGGGAAGTAAGGCCCACACACACAACAATCACACACTCACTCACTAACAAGAAGGGGTAGTAGGGGAGTGAAGAGAGAACTACCATACTAAAACTTTTTTTTTTTTTTTTAAACAACAGACTAAAGTGCGAGGTAGGGGAGGTTGAAAAAGAAAGCAGTGGAATCCTACAATAAACACTTACCCAACAATAAGCCTGGAGCTCAGCGACCACAATGTGTAGCCTTTTAGCAGCAAATGAGATCTGAGGGAAGGAAGGAAACACAGGGGCACTATGGGTAAGAGGAGGAGCTTGGAGCTCGGATCAGATGCTAGTGATGCGGCCATCTCAGATCCGATCTGGATCTGAATACCCACAGGTTGAAGACCAAATGAAGTAATCTACTTCAGATGAAACTTTACCAGTAGCACCATAAGGACAATGGATGCCACGGACACTAGGATCCTCAAGAGTTCCCTCAGTGGCATACAATTTTTCCCAGACATTTCTAGCAAGAACTGGGTAAGGAATTCAGCTTTGTCATAGAAAACAAAGTCTTCTATGATGAGAGATCCCAGTAGTACCCAGGAAAACTACCGGCCTTGATGAGATTCAAAGAAAACACCAGATCCTGGACACAGTTCAGCATGTAAAAAAAAAAGCTCTTTACAGCTCATCCTTAGTCTGGGCTTGAATTGTGGAATCAGCCAGATAAGAGTATATGTAAATGCCATTGTTTCTGCAATAGGATATCACTGAGGCTAAATATTCTTTAAAGACTCTAGGTACAGTAGTTAGTCCAAAGGGCAAGGAAGCAAAATGACAGTGTGATCTCTCCACTTCCCACTTTGTTCTTAGAAACCACTTGCAATCCATGAGTATGGGTACGTATAGGTAAGCAAGCTTCACATCTAAGGTCACCATCATGACATGAGGAAAAAGAAAAGATAGGATGATGTGCAGAGTGAGCATTCAAAACTTTGGGACATTTAGGAATTTGTTTACATTTCACATTGAGAATAAGCCTCTGAAGTCTCTCATTTTCTTGTAAAAAGGGAAAATAAGAAGTTATGTACTCACCATTACGTTCCATGTTTGTTGTTCATAATCTCACCTTCATTCTTCCTGACTGGGTTTGGAACAGAGCATTCGGTTCTGACTCGGCCTATTACTAAAGCTCAAGAGCTTCCACTAGCTCGAGGCTATACCCTAATCCTATCATGCTTATGGAAGATTACCCAAATCTTGTTTGCAAATTACTAACATATTCTGAAATCACATACAAAATCCCAATGATAATAGTTATAAGCCTATGTCTCATGAGACAAGAAGGGAAGCAGAGAACACAATTCACAACCAATACAAATTCCTCTATCCTCCAGGAGCAAAGGTTGGGGGAAAGAGGGTGGGACACAAGAATGAAGATGAGGTTATGGACAACAAACATGAAACGTTATGGTGAGTACATAACTTCTTAATGTTATGTTGTCCCATCTCACCTTCATTCTTGCTGGTTGGTGCAGCCTCCCTAGCACCTTCTTTCTTGGGTGGCTCAAGGGACAAAACTCTTCAGAACAGTGGAACCAAAGGAAGTCCTGTTCTGGGAGGCCACGCTTACTTTGTAATGAGTGATGAAGGTATGAGGTTTGACCCATGTGGCTGCAGCACAGATCGAGTCCATAGGTAATCTGGCCTGAAAGGTGGCCGAAGTTGACATAGCTCTTGTTGAGTGGCCTCTAATCTTTCCTGGCAGTTGATTATGTAGGTAATAGTGTCAGTAAGCCATTTTGACAAGGTAACTTTTGATATTGGTGCACCTTTTCTGTTATCTGAGAAGGAGATGAATAACTGATCAGATTTTCTAAATTCCTTTGTTCTATGCAAGTAGAATCATAACTGCCTGTGGACATCCAGTTGGTGTAGCTTATATTCTGCTGGGCGGTCACCTTGACTGGAACCCCTCCAGCTGTGGAACCTTGGAGGGTATTACCTAGCTCCTTTAGGAGATCCCTCTGAAGTTTGGTAAAATGGGTCAAATAGTTCAGCGACCTGAGTGTAAAGGCCGCTGACCAGAAGGTATGCTTCCCATACTTGTCCATCATTCAAGATTCCTTATTTGGCGGATTGACAGATGAAGAAGTCTCAGCTAACTTCTTTTTGGTGGCTGCCGCCACTACCATAGCATCTATTGGGACACCTTTGGTTAAGAAATCTTTGACTGATGGTGCTGTTATAAATTTGCTGGGCCTCCTCAGAACAGGTTCCATGGATACTGGAGAGCCCCATGCCCTTCGACTAACAACATTGAGGAGCTGGTCGAAGGACGGAGACACCTAAGAGGTGGAATGTCAAGAACAAAATGCCTTCAGGTATATGGACTCATCCTCAGAAGGGGTAAGGGTCTACCAGCCACCTCTCTACTTCAGAATCTCTAGGATGTCTGAGAGGGAGACATCCTCAGAGGGTGACCGTGGGGACCCTTCTAAATCATCTAAGTCCGTATCTGATGTGACAGACTCCTCAGAGGAGTCTAGATGTTTCTTCTTACATGTTCTCGCTGGAGGGGTCCTCTGCGGAGGTTTCAAAAGAGAGTGACTCACCCAATGGGGCATCCTGGGGCATCGGTTCTCTACACTAGGGGGGAGGGATGGTAGAGAGGCATAAGCCGGCACTTTTGGGGGAAGGGTGCTGGGATCCGAGAGTGGAGACGTCAGGGGTGAGAGCACACTCCTCATGACCTCGAAGGCACCACGACCCGGGCCCGAGGGAGCCTCAGGTTGCAAAGAGCCAGGAGACTTCTCCCGTACCAAGGAGGTGGGCTCCGAGAATGATGTAGGTGCTGAGTTCACCCACGCTGATGCCCCAAGAGGCAGATTCAGATCCCACAAAGGTCCGATCCGACTCTCTTCCCCAAACCCAACGGGGGAGCGTCGGCTCCCAGACCCTTTCAACAGAAGGTGGCACCAAAGAGGTCTGAGCAGAAGTCGGGACCGAAAAACCTGGGATAGGTCTTGGATCCGACGGTTCCACCACAAACACATCCAAGCACTCCGGCTCCAAAACCACTTGGGTCGGAGCAGGAATAGAAGAAGGGGCAGTGGCAGTTGTCAGTTCCAATTCCTTCTGGGCTGGACTCAAAATGATCTTGGCCAGAGCCGGAGTCCAAAGCAACCTCCTGACCACCCGCTCCACGTCTTCATCGGACAGACTCCTGGAGGATCGAGATGATGGGGTCGAGGATTTGACACTTCCAGCCACCAACTGCAACATAGGTGACTGTGGAACTGAGGAGAACGGCTCCAAGGTTGGGGACCGGCTCCGTCTATGGCTCCCAGTCAGTTCCAAAGAAACTGGTGGAACCGAAGGAGCTGTCTTTTCGGGCCTGAAAATCTTCAGGTCCAAAATCTTGTCTTTCGCTAGCTTCTTTACCGGCTCAGAAGGAGGAGCCGAAGAAGACACACTTAACTGACTTACCCGATTTTGGGGATTGAGAAGATTTGGAGGAGGTCTGGTTCCCCTTCTAGTGCCTCAGAAAAAGGAACTTTAAGCAATCCCCTGACTATAAGCTTGTTTTTCATTCCAGCAGGGCCCTGGAACTAAAACCATGACAAATGGAGCATGAGTCTTGAAGGTGTACTGCACTAAACAGTAGACACAACTAGTGTGCCCATCGATTAATGACATTTTTTGTGAACAGGAATCACACTTTTTGAAGCCTGACGGCTTCACTTCTTTTCCTTCCTTGGACATAGTGATAAACAATAATAACAACGAACACTGCCCAGGAAACTAGATTAATAATAACAACAAGGTTAACTATGAAAAACTATCAAAACTATTTAATACACCCCACTAGTAAAGAGCAATTGTAAATATATATACATATTCTACTTTACTTTTTTGTTTTGTTTACTGAACAGTCACGCAGGGAAGAGTAAAAGGCTAGAGGAGAGGTCTCTAACTAAAACGATGGTCTCCACTAGCCAGAGGAGATGGCTCTAATTTAAACAATGAAACCTCTTTAGTAAGGGGAAGGAAGTAGAAAGGGAAGCCCTCTAATTTAAACAGGCTAAGGAAGGAAAAGGCGAACCCTCTAACTTAAATGGGTTCATTAAAGATAAGAGAACGTTTTTAGTGAAAACAGGATAGGGAAAGAGCTGTATGCCTAACGAAAGAGACGGCCAGCCACAAACAAATGCAACAAGCGAAAAACTAGTAATTCAGCACAAGGTGAGACCTAAAACACTGTAACTAACTACAACAAAAATATTTATCAAAAAATATTATAGAAAAACAGAACAATATTGAAAAACTATTTTCACTTAGCCTATGCCTAGTGACAAGCACCCGATCTAGTTTAGCGGCAAACGAGATCTGGGCAATCTTCACTAAGCATGATGGGATAGGGTATAGCCTCGAGCCAGTGGAAGCTCTCAAGTTTTAGTAATAGGTCGAGTCGGAACCAATGCTCGGTTCCAAACCCAACCAGCAAGAATGAAGGCGGGAATGGAAGGTCATGCCCTTTTCTCCCTGTGGCATTGTCTCTGTTGCTGCCTGTTCAAGCAGCTCTTACAAGAAAAAGGTATGCAACACATCTCTGGTCCTATGGCTTTAATTGGCATCTCTCAAAATTGTGTGACTGACAGAAACTGTATTCTGCATTGCTGGGAGACAGGCTATAGTCTGACAAGTTGCCTGTAATCTTATTCTATTTTTCCATAAAAAGGGGCCAGATGCCTCCAGTTCTAGAAGGAGTCTGTTTGGGGCAAAGTGGTTTTAAGGGCTGGAGAAAAATTAAACGTGAGACAAAAGGTGGCAACATCAACTGTAAACAGTCACTATTGCTGCTTGTCTGGGACCAAACCCTGCAGACCCCGATGACTTCCCTCTTTTGTGGCCTTGCCATTTTTGAAAGATCATTTTATCCATCACCTGTTTTTCTTTTGTCTGGGTAAAAGGGACACCTATTTGTAAGGTGGTTACTATTATATTTTGGAATTTCAGGGTGTAGCAGTTTTTTTTTTTTCATGATTCCATATCTTAACTCTTCTTCTTCTCCAGGTTCTTGAAAATCCTTTGTCAGGGGCTGGATCCTCAGCCATGTATGTCTCCTAATTACAGATCCCAGAGCAGCAGACCTTGAAGATGCATTCACAGCATCATAAGTGCACTTAGTAGTATTTGCATGGCTATCTTTCTTGAACTTAATCAGTTTTGCATTTTGGTCCCCCTGAGGGACCTCTATTAATATTTTCTGGAAGACTTTTTCCTAGTACTTCATCATATCTGTTTGACAATTAATGGCTTAAAAAGCAGGCCTTACTGTAGTGTGGACCTTATTCCAAAGCAGTCCTCGAAGTCCAAGGAACTCATTGTTTCACTGAATTTGGCATTCATCAGACCTATCTTTGAGTACAATACCCCCTTTGATATGTACCTAACCAGGCACATCCAACAATCAGAACGTCCACAGAGGTTCCTCACTAAAAGAATACAGGCCTTAAGTAAAATGTCTTATGCAGACCACCTCAAGGCTCTAGTCCTGTATTCTGACTCCTACATGCATTTAAGGGGAGATCTAAGCTTGACATACAGGGCAATGTCGGACCCCACTCTTGACGGACCTCCTGCATATCCGCAAAACAAACAGCATCAGAATTACCCATTTTAAAGACTTAAACCTTGCTTGTGATATAAATAGGACCTGCTGGACAGACAGGCATGTAATCCAGAGATTACCCCATCTCTGGAACAGACTCCCCATCCATGTGAAGCAGAGTTCTTCCCTAACCCAATTCAAGTGCAACTTGGAAAATTGGATGGGGAACAGGAAATTCATCCCTGGTTTGGCACCTATGCTTTAATGGACACAGGCAACCTGTAAATGGTTCATTTCCTAGGCCCTAGCTTGTAAATGATTCATCTCCAAAGCCCCTCTTACACTTATCAAGGGTATCAGAACTCGTCAGAGATATGGGATGCATGTCTACGCTTAAAAAGGCCCTTGTGGTCGTTAGCCTAGTAATCACCTATGAACCTATAATACTCTGCCCTCCCAGTCAGAAACAGGTGTTATGGACAGCAAACATCTCTGGTCCCTAGGAGTATGTTCAAACAATACACAACAGGATCTATCACTGGATTTTTATCTAAGAAATTAAAGGCATCCTTGAACTTATAAAAAGAAGTCATGTACTCAACATAACGTTCCATCTACGCTGTTGATCTTTGTTCATTCTTGACAGCTGTAAATCTGGTTCCGATCCTCGGAATCGATTCAGCCATTATACAGCTCGCGCCAGCCAAAATTTCTTGAGCCAAGTCTCTATCCACAATGCCCCTGTGTATGTTATCTCCGATCGAGTTTGCAAATTACAGCAAGATAAAGTACATATAATAAATCAGATGAGGTAATGTCCAAGGTAAATGTTAGCCCAGGACAATGGTACAAACCTCCAGAAAATCTTAAAGGAGGAGAAGGAGGGGATGCCAACAATGAACGAAGATTGACAACACAGACGAAATGTTATGGTGAGTACATAAATTCTTTATCTGATGATTTCAATCTTTGTTTATTCTTGACAGTTGGGACAGAGCACCCAGCTACCTATACCCTGGGTGACCTTATGAAAGGCTATTCCTGAGAACCACAGAGCCAAAGGATGCTCTTCTCCTGGAGACCATATCCAATTTGCAATGAGTGATACAAGTATGAAGCATTGACCAAGTTGCGGCCGCACATATTTCATCCAGAGAGGCCTTGGAGTGAAAAACAGCTGAAGTGACAATAGATCTGGTTGAGTGACCCCTTACAGGTGCAGGTAATTTATGATTGTTTTGTTCATAAATAAAGGTAATGCAATCTCTTAGCCATTTAGATAGGGTCACCTTAGAAACAGGTTTACCCATCCATGGTCCTGAAAAGGACACGAACAGTTGGTCTGAAGTTCTACAATCCTTAGTCCTGTCAAGACAAAATCTCAGATGTCTGTGGATATCTAACAAATGCAAACAGTATTCATCCCTGTTAGAGAAATTTGGAAAGAAAACTGGTAAATTAATGGCCTGATTAATGTTTGACTCAGAGACCACCTTAGGAAGTAATGAAGGGTTAGTCCTCAAGGGCATGCTGTCTTTATGGAAGATTATATATGGTGGTTTCACACAAAGTGCCTGTATTTCAGAAAGCCTTCTAGCAGAAGTAATGGCCACTAGAAAAAGAGTTTTCCAGGAAAGAAACTTGAGATGACAAGTAGCAGCTGGTTCTAACGGAGGTAACACTAAATATTGCAAAATGAATGTAGGATCCCATGGGGTAATGGATCCTTGAATGGGGGTTTGATACGTAGGATTAAGGACTGGTCATAGCAGTCATCGTGAAAATTAGAAACGGCTGCTAAGGTAACTAACGGTTGAAGCAGACACTCCCTGGTTGAAGAGGTTTGCTAGAAAATCTAAAAAATGTTTCAACCTGGGCTGAAAAAGGATCCAAATTATTCTTAGAATCCCAAACAGAAAATCTTTTCCATTTACTGGAATACAATTTCCTGGTGCTTTGCCAGAAGAATTTTCCGGACAGAGGAAGTAATATTACACATAAATATATATATATATATATATATATATATATATATATATATAGTCGTGTGCGTCATGAAAAGGTCCCTGGGACTTCTTGAACCACATTTTCCCACTCCTCTGATTCCTAAAGAAGGACTGTTGAGGGTTGGAAATACGAATGCCCATGGCAGACAGGGTCTTACCATCCTTTTCACACCTGGCTAGTGTGTCCTTTACTTTAGGGACGAACTGGGAAGATCCATCAAATGGAGTGTTGACGAAGGAAGACTTGAAGGTCTCCAAGAAGTCACACAAGTGCATCCAGGCATGTCACCTAATGGCAATGCAGGAACCCGCATCTCTGGTCATCACTTCGGCCGCATGGGCGATGAGTCACATGGATGAGTTTGATATACACTCCAGTGTGGTTAGCTGTGAGGCAACCTTATCTTGTACCTCGCTGGATACAGCCCCAGCTAGAGTTTCTATTAATTCCTTAATCAGGACTCTCTGGAGTCTAGTAAAGTGTGCCATAAAGTTCAAGGACCTAAGTGCAAAGGTCGATGAAGGGTAGACCTGCTTTCCAAACTTGCCATTGTCCTAGACTCCCTTGTTAGGAGGATGAACAGAAGAACTCTCGTTGGCTAGTTCCTTTCTGGTGGCAGCTGCCACCACCATGGCATCTACTGCCAAACCTTTCACCCAATATTGGTGGTCTTCTGGTGGTGATAATATTTTGTCAGATCTCTGGGAAATGGGCTCTGTGGTGTCAGGAGTCTTTCATGCCCACTGTGCTATTAGCTTGATAAGGTCGTCAGCAGGTGGGGACAGCCAGGAGATAGATGGTCAGGCACTGAAGGCTTGCAAGTACACAGTTTCCTCCAAGGACGGGTCTTGGGACTTCCAGTTACCCTTCTATTTCAGAATTTCTAGGATCTCCAAAGGAACCATCCTCAGGGTTGACCATAGGGAACCCTCCCCTTCATCAAAATTTGTGTCCTCTGTGAAGGATTCTTCAGGGGAATCCAGATGCTGCCTCCTGCTCGTCCTCTTTCTGGGTGGCTCCTCAGTGGGAATCTCTGGGGTGGACTCCAAAGAGGAGGGGCCCTGCAACTGGGCAACTTGAAGTTTCGGTGCTCATTGTCCTGTCATAGAGATTGGTGTCAACTCTGGACCAGAGGAAATGGAAAAATGGCACTCTGATGTGGGTGGAGCCAGGTGGGAGCCCATGGAGGCTAAAGCCCTCTCCATAGCCCGAAAGGCAGTACCCCTTGAAGACAAGTGGAAGCCTGAAACAGAGAAGGACCATCTCAGAACCGAGGTCACACCCCACTCCGAGAGATCACCCTCCAGGGATGGAGCCAGGTAAGGACCCAAAACCATCAAAGTTTCTGGAACTGAGATCAGCACCATAGCCAAACTAGGTGCTTTACCAGAAACTACGAAACTGATGGAGGAGTCTTGGCCCTGAGACTTAGTCGGCTCCACAACAGGAACTGAAGATGTCAAAACAACCTCCGGTGCCGAGGTGGACACACCTAATGGCACCGAAACAGCCGGCATCTGGGATTTTAAGTGCTGGGCTCTGAAACTAAAGTCGAAGTCAGAGGAGGATAGGTTAATAGTCCTGGGAGATAAGGTCTCCAATCCAGATGGGAGAGAGACCTGAAAAGGGACAGAAATACCTCCGGCCTAAGAAGGGACAGAAATACCTCTGGCCAGCAACAGTTGATTCACCAACCTTACAACGTCCAACTCTGAAAGACTCCTGGAGGACTGTACACAAAGGGCCGAAGGAGACTCTGGTCTTTCAATGAAGGGACTGGGTAGCTGCCCCATGAAGGGGTTTATAGTTGGGGAATATCTCGTCCTGGGAATTTCCAAAATAGGCTTCAGCGCCAAGAGGGTGGGCTGCGACTGTGGCAGTGCAGATGTAAATATTTGTTGAGCAATAGGTGAAGTCGGTGCTGAGCCAAAACCTAGAGAGGCTGGCGCTGACAAGGGTGTTGACGGCATCATCAAAGTTGATGGTGCCAAAGAGGCACTAGCTTGAATTGCTGGAACCTTAGCCTTTGGTTCTGAAGGGTGCAGAATGAGAAGTTATGTACCTACCATAACGTTCCATGTTAGTTGTCTTCTCTCGCCTTCTTTCTTGCTGGATGGGTTCGGAGACTCGGCCACTTACTAAAGCACGAGAGCTTATTTTACCGGCTCGAGGCAACCCTATATCCCATGATGCTAGGCAACAACTCCCCAGATCTTGTTTGGAAGCTGAAAAACCTAACATAGGCCAATAAAACAAAAATCCTCCAACTGGAAAGGAGGAGGAAGAGGGATAAAAACCCCCAAAGATCATTATCTACACTATATATATCCTAGGACACCTAGATGGTGAAACAAGGGAATATAAGGACCCTCCAAGGAAGGGAAGATCTTCTCGGTCTGTCCAGGCTAGGGGGATGGTGGGTGGGACGCAAGAAAGAAGGCGAGAGAAGACAACTAACACGGAATATTATGGTAGGTACATAACTTCTCAATGTTAAGTTGTCAATCTCGCCTTCATTCTTGCTGGATGGGACTGCGTCCCTAGCACCTTCATCCTGGGTGGCTCATTGGAACAGACTCTTGAGAACGGTGGAACCAAATTTTGCTCTATCCCTGGAGGCCATGTCCAATTTGTAATGCGAAACAAAGGTATGAGGAGAGGCCCATGTGGCTGCCGCACAGATAGTGTCTATTGGTAGTCTAGCTTGAAAAGCTGTAGATGTAGCTAGTGCTCTAGTTGAATGGGCTTTTGGCTTAGAAGTTAATTCCCTGCCTCTGAGTTGATAAATAGATGTAATCACAGAAGACAGCCACCTAGATAGGGTTACCTTAGAAACAGGAAGGCCTTTCTTATTTTCTGCATACGATAAAAACAGTTGATCAGACTTCCTTATTTGTTTGGTTCTATCCAAATAGTATCAGAGCTGGCGGTGAACATCTAGATAATGTAGCTTTTGCTCCGCTCTATTAGTATAGTTTGGGAAAAAAACTGGGAGATCAATTGATTGATTTAAATTTGTCTGCGAAGCCACCTTGGGTAAGAAGGATGGATTAGTCCTTAGAGAAACTCTGTCTTTATGGAAGATTAAGTAGGGAGGACGAATGCAGAGGGCGTGAAGCTCAGATACTCTCCTAGCAGAAGTAATGACGACTAGGAAGAGCGTCTTCCAGGAAAGAAATTTCAATGAACAGGAGACCGCAGGTTCAAAGGGGGGAAGAATCAAGGATGTTAAGACTAAATTAAGATCCCACTGAGGTGGAGGGTCTTTGATCGGAGGCTTAAGTAAAAACACACCTTTAAGGAAAGCTTTGCAAAGCTTATTGGACATGATGCTGTGGTCCGATAAGCCTGTATAAAAATTCGATATGGCTGCCAACTGAACTTTTACTGTAGAGGCAGAAGACCCTGAATGAAAAATTTCGGCTAGGAAGTCTAAGACCGAATGAATTGGGGCAGTAAAGGGATCTATATTCCTTGCCTTTGCCCAGAAGGAGAAACATTTCCATTTACTAGTGTAAATCCTTCTGGTGGAAGATTTAAGGGAAGCTACTATGATATCCCGGACGGGATTAGAAATCATAGGAAGCCTGGCTAAGGACGGAAGTGGAGCAACCAAGCAGTGAGGTTGAGAGAATGTAGGGATTGGTGCAGCTGCCCCGACTTGATGGGTCAACAGATCTGGAGCTGGGTCCAGATGCCAAGGCTGTACCAAAAGATAACGATGTAGGAACGGAAACCATATCTGTCGAGGCCAATAAGGGGCAATGAGAATCAACTTGACTCTCAAGGCGGTTGCTTTCTGAATTACTTGTGGAATTAGAGGAAAGAGTGGAAAGGCATAGAGAAGTCCCCGAGGCCAATCTTGGACTAGAGCGTCTCTGAGGGGATGGCCTGGAAGGGGGAAGAGGGTGAAGAAGTCAGGGCATTTGCTGTTTTGGGGTGTAGCAAAAAGATCGCAGCAAGGAAGGCCCCACTTCTGAAAATTCTCTTCCGCCACAGATTGTTTGAGAGACCACTCGTGTGGCATGAGTATAGCTCTGCTCAACCTGTCCGCTATGATGTTGGACTTCCCGGGGATATGCATTGCTATCAGAAACCGCTGAGAGGAGATTGCCCATTGCCAAAGTCTGAGTGCCTCTCGACACAGGGGATAGGACTTGGTTCCGCCTTGCTTGTTGATATACCACACTACGGACATATTGTCCGTTTGGATTGCAATAGTTCCTAGGGGAAGAGAGTTGTGGAGGGCTTGCAACATTAAAAGCACTGCTCTCATCTCTAGGACATTTATGTGCAGGTGACGTTCGAAAGGTTGACAAGTGCCATGGACCATCCTGCCCTGAAAATGCCCCCCCCACCCGATCAGGGAGGCGTCCGATGTCACCGTGGCGACCGGGGGAGGAGGAATAAAGGGTCTGCCTTGATGGACTTGAGGGGACAATATCCACCAGGACAGATGACTTTTGCAAGTTGGAGTTATCATGATCTTGTGGTGCATGGGGAGTTGCTGAAAAGACCATTGGGCGAAAAGCATCCATTGTAGGAGACGCATGTAAAAACGTGCAAGGGGAAGAAGTGTTATGGCGGCCGCCATAAGACTCAATACCTTCAGGACATACCTGGCCTGAATTTTGTCGCTCTGAAGAAGAACATGGACATGGTTTTGAATATCTAAGACCCTTTGATCTGTTAACTTTGCAGAAAGTTGTACGGTGTTCAAGTTGGCGCCTATAAAGGTAATAGACTGACAAGGCGACAAGGCAGACTTTTTGAAATTTATAGAGATTCCTAGCCCTCTGCAAATGTGAATGGTGTAAGCTCTGGCTTGGAGAAGTTGATGCCTGGTGGTGGCAGTGAGGAGCCAGTCATCTAGATATGGAAACACCTGGAATCCTTGCCATCTCAGGTGAGCCGTAACCAATGCCATACATTTGGTGAACACTCTGGGGGCTGTAGTGAGACCAAAGGGCAGGGCTCTGAATTGGTAGTGACTGGCCCCCAGCCGAAAGCGGAGAAACCTTCTGGAGCACCTGTGAATTTTGATGTGATAGTACACATCCTGAAGGTCCACGGAGCACATCCAATTGTCCTTGCCCAGAAAGAGTAGAATGGACTGTAGCGTGACCATCCGGAATCTTGTTCTCTTTACAAACTTGTTTAGTTTGCTGAGATCTAATATTGGTCTCCAGTCCCCTGTCTTTTTTGGTACCAAAAAGAACCTTGAGTAGATTCCGGATCCTAGTTGGTCTGCTGGGACTGGCTGTATGGTTCTTTTTTGCTAGCAGTTTTGATATCTCTGGTACTGCTAGTTCCCTTAGACCGGGTGGAATGTCTGGAAGGGTTCCCTTTTGCTGAATTGGGGTTTGGATAAAGGGAATTTTGTAACCCTCGGATATGATCGACTGTACCCATTTGTCTTGAGTAAGGGAAAGCCAGGCTTTTGGGTACAGCGACAATCTTTCCCCGACTGCCTCCAAAGGTGAAGAATTGGGCAACATCTCAGGGATGCTGGAAGGGTTTGTCAGAGAGACGCTCCCTGCTACCCTGGTTCTGCGGACCCCCTCTGCCCCTAGGGCGGCGTCTGTTGTTGTTACCCCCTCTGCCTCTGGGGGTAAACTGACCTCTTGCGTCAGATGTGACTCCTTGAGATTTGCGGAACGACATTTTCCCACCCTTCTGACCCTTAGGGTATGGTCTTGAAGGGGTGGAGAAATGGACTCCTATGGCAGAAAGAGTCTTGCCATCTTGTTCGCATCTGGTCAAGGTGTCTTTCACTTGAGGTCGAACAAAGCCGAACCATCAAAGGGGAATTTGTGAAGGGCCTTGAAAGGGTCCGCAAAATTACACAGCCGCATCCAGGCGTGATGCCTTAAGGCCACTCCTGTGCCCATGCCCTACTCGCTCCATCGGCTGCATATGAAATTAGACGCATGGAGGAGTTAACAATCGAGTTTAGGGTTCCAAGCTGTGAGTTTATTTTATCCTGGGACCCAGCAGCTGATGGATCCTGTAAGACTTCTCCCAACTCTTTGAGAATATCTCTCTGAAGGCGGGTGAAGTGACACAAGTAATTCAGCGACCGCATGGCAAAGGTCGCTGAAGAAAACATCCGCTTACCGTACCTATCCATGGTCCTAGAATCCTTATTAGGAGGATGGATAGGTATTGAAGGATCAGCTAGTTCCATTCTTGGTGGCTGCAGCCACCACCATGGCATCTGCCGGTACACCTTTTGTTAGGAATTGTTTGTCAACTGGTGCTGTGATGAATTTAGATGGCCTCTGAGGGGTGGGTTCCACCGAATCCGGGGCCGACCACGCCTTCCGAGCCACTACTTCCATAAGGGGGTCGAAAGGCGGAAACACCCAGGAGGTGGAGGGTCGAGAACCAAATGCCTCCAGGTACACCGACTCGTCCTCGGAAGGATTAAGGGAAGACCAGTTCCCCCTCTGCTTTAGGATTTCTAAAATGTCTGAGAAAGAGACATCCTCAGAGGGGGACTTTGGGGATCCCTCCGACTCATCCAAGTCGGTGTCAGATGTAATGGACTCAGGGGAGTCCACATGCTTCCTCTTACATGTCCTCTTGCGTGGAGGCTCTGCTGACAGGTCAGGAGAAGCCTCGGAAAAGGAAGAAATTCCCAGTGGGGAAACCTGAGGTGTTGGATCTCTGGGTCCGGGAGCAAGAGAGTGGAAAGAGACATCAGCAGGCACTGTAGTGGGAGGAGCTGATGGAGCTGACCGTTGACTATGCCCTGGGGCTAGTACACTCCTCATCACCTCGAAGGCTCCCCTATCAGAAAGGCCAGAGTGCCCCCGCTCTGAAGAGGTAGGAACCCCAGGCCGCACCGACAGGGAAGGCTCCGAGGCCGATGGGGCCGAGCTCACCAGCGCCGACGCTCCGAGAGGGAGAACGGGGTTGGACAATGGTCCGATGCCACTCGCCCCCTCGGAGCCGACGAGAGAGACCAGGCGCCCAGATCCGTCCAAGGAAGGCATCAAGGAGGAGATCGGAGTGGAAGACGAAGGAGCCAAAGGGGGAGGTATCGGCTCCGATGCCACAACAGTCACGGCTCCGAGGAGCTCCGGCTCCGAACTCTGAGGGAGCGTCGAAGGAGGAAAAATAGGTGGAGTCGTAATAGCTACCATCTGATGAGATGGGCTACAAATCATCTGGGCCAATGCCTGAGACTTTAACAGCCTACTTACCACTCTCTCAAGGTCGTGATCTGAAAGTCTGGATGACCGAGAAGATCGGCTCCGATGGCTCCGCTCCGAGAGCAGGGGAGATCTCGGAGCCGAATGGATGGACTCCAATGAAGGGGATCTTGACCTCTTCTTAGATATGGATGGACTGAGAAAATAAACCGGATATGGATGGAGCCAAAGGAGCCAAGGACACGTCGGCTCCAGCCGGAGCCGACAGTGAATGCATGGACTCTGAGGTATCGGCACCGAGTGGTGCTGAGACCGGAACCTGTGACTCAGAGGGATCGGCTCCGGCCGGAGAGGATCTAGACACAGAGCCAGCAGCCGAAGGCTTAGTACTCAGAGCTGACGGTTTTGCTGGTTTCGAAGGCCTCCCCGACGCAGACGTAGTCGGGGAGCCCTCGGGCTTTAACAAGCCCCTTAGTATAAGTTTGTTCCTGCGCTCCTGCAGGACTCTTGGACTGAATGCATGACACACAGAACAAGAGTCCTGCAGGTGCAGGGGTCCCAGGCAGTAAACACAAGTAGTGTGACCGTCTGTCAGAGACATTTTCTGACAGCACGAGTCACACTTCTTAAAGCCTGAGACCTTGGTTTCCTTTGGTTCCTTCGATATAACAGTGTCGAGGGATCACAAAAGGAAGAGAAAACACACACACACACACAACACTCAAAAACAATAATATAACAATAAAAATATTAATTAGGATACTGATACACCCAAACACTCCACAGGATCCCTAAGAAATATTAGGAAAGGGGCAGGCTTAAGGCCTAACCTAAGAGTGGAGGGGGAGGGATATAAGGGATAAAAAGGGAAGGTATAAAAAGGAATAGAATTTAAGGTAGTAGGCAACTACTGAAAAAACAACTGGTTTTTGTGAAAAAAAATCAACTAAAAGGGTGACTGAACACTATATTTTAAAGACTTACCAGGAGACGGTAAAAATACGCACCTCACAAGCGAAAGCGGCAAACGAGATCTGGGGAGTTGTTGCCTAGCATCATGGGATATAGGGATGCCTCGAGCCGGTAAAATAAGCTCTCGAGCTTTAGTAAGTGGCCGAGTCGGAGCCGAGGATCGGCTCCAAACCCATCCAGCAAGAATGAAGGCGAGACTGACAACTTAACATCTGAGGGTTTAAGTTTAGGAGTCTCTGAAACCAAGGGTGAAGTCAGTACCAAATGGCTCTTCTTTTTTGGTTAGTCTTGTTTTGTGTTGGCCTTGGACAAGGCTTCGCTAAAAGGGGATTTAAGCAGACTTTTAAGCAGGAGCTTACTCCTGTGCTCTCCTAAGGTTCTCTGACTGAACCCCTTACATAAGTCACAATCCAAATCCAGATGAGGTGCACCTAAGCAATAGACATGAATGATGCCCATCAGAACTGGGCATTTTTCTATCACAGTCTTTGCAACGTTTAAATCCTGACATGCCTTTCGAAAGTTTATCAGACAGACAGTTTATCAGATATTTTAACAATAGTAAAGGGTAAAATGAAAAACACGCCCGATAAAGTGCACTCACGCACTCACACACACACACACACACACACACACACACACACACACACACACACACACACACAGGAGGGAAGGGAAAAGTAAGAAAGGAGAAAAGATCTACCAACAATGGTAGATAAGATTACCTGAGGTAAAGGGGCAGGTACCAATGATGGTAGTAAAGGAAAACCCAAAAAGGGTTGGAAGAAAAAGGGGTAGAGGAAAGGAATGTACAAATAGATATATGTAATATAGATAGCAAGAGAAAAAGGAGAATTAGGGAGAAAAAAATTTAAGGCTATCTCAAGAAATTAGAAATTATAAAGCACTTAGCTGAGAGAAAGGTTGACGCGTCTTGCTGGAAGAGCGGCAAACGAGATCTGAGGTAACATACACAGGAGCATTGTGGTTAGAAACTTGGCTCGAGAGCTTTTGGCTGGGGCGAGTTGTATAACGGCCCAGTGGGTTCCGAAGATCGGAAGCGGATTCCCAACTGTCAAGAGTAAACAAATATTGACAATATTAAAATAGTCAGGCTTCCAAGGGCAGAGATATAGCAGCTTGCTTCAAAGGATGCCATGTTAAAGGCATCCACAAATGACTCCAAAACTAGCAGAAATTTAAGAGGTTTTTGGAAGTCTACACCTAAAAGGTTACACATCTTTTTCTGGGCCACTTAAACTTCCCTAGATTCCCATCTGAAGTTGTCCATAATTAAAGAATAGGTCTCTCCAAATGAGATGTCTTCTGAAAGTGAACCAGAAGATAGAATGTCATCATCATCATCAAACATCAAATCCCGCAGGACAGAACATCTGCATTTTTTAAATCAGGTTATCCTCCTCTGCCTCAGAAGAGCATTATCTTCCATTAAGGGAGATCTGTCTCTTCCTCTTCGGGGTGGGGAATCCCCCTCCCCAAAATGGACATCTGCTCTGGTCTGCCAGGCAGAGTTTGACAAAAAGAAAACAGGTCCTTGGCCCATTTCTAACAGAACTGAATGGAAGCCTTGGGGGAAGATGAGCTGTGGAAGCACTTTATACCTGAACCTCAGATACAGGCAAGGCATGTGAGACGATGGGCATCTGAACCTTACATGTCTGTGATCTCAAAATGGTGAAACAGATACCTCTGGAGCAGTGACACATGGTCAAGAGTCTATCTCCTCCACCAAACTTTTCTGGGTGTCCCCTTATACAAAGATAACAGAGATATTGCCCTCCACTATGGATACATGAAACTAGGCATTAGATTTGTATGCCTGGGGACTGGTGTTCAAGACTGACCCCAGAAATACATACTTCAATCTGAGAGGACACTGCTGACAGTATGGTGGTCACCAGAAAGGATACACCAAAGGTCTTGGCAGGATTAGGTGCCAGAGAGGACTGATGGCCTCAAGCTAAGAGGGGCCAGCTGGGACAATGTCTTTGCCTCCTGGCCTCTTGCTTTTCTTCTCCCAAAGTGTCCACTTCTCTATATGCTTATGTTTCTTAGGAGAGACTCGAATTGGATGATTGATTGAAACAGCTGCCCTTCAAGGAAAGGGCTTCCAGTTTCTTCTGGTCAATATGACCTATTTCCTTCCTTTTAGGGTTTTTCTATCAAACCTTGTAGAGATACCACATGACATGTTGTAAGCAGGGCATACATTGACACTGGGTATGAAAATCCCTATATCGAATCTGCCACCCACATGCAAATATTTTTATTTTCAGAAGATGATGTATCATGACTGGGCCTAAGACCTAGAAATGCAAGCCTACCAAAAACACACAAAAACATTTTTTTAACTCAGCCAAGAAGAGTGAAAAAGATTTTCCCCACTAGGGGAATTATCTATTCTGAAGCTACAGAAAATCAAAGCCGAACCACTGATAACTGACCATGATGCCTAGATGCAAACTGACAGACCATTAAAGCTTGCAACGCAAAAGAAAAAGAAGTTATGTACTTACCCTAACGTTCCATGTTAGTAGTCCATCTCACCCTTCATTCTTTACATATGGGATCAAAGCCAATCCTCGGCTCCAACTCGGCCTATTTACAAGCTGGAAGACTTCTGGTTGGCTCGTGGCTAGGTAGGTATCCCATGGTGCACCAGTACAATCCCCAGATCTTGTTTGCTGCTGACTAGAAAAAAATAAACAGCCCACAGAAAAAGCCAATACTAAAAGGTCTCCAGGTACTTCCAGGATGGGGGCAGGAGGGCGGGTTCCAAAGAATGAAGGGTGAGATGGACTACTAACATGGAACGTTATGGTAAGTAACTTCTTTATGTTAAGTAGTCCTATCTCACCTTCATTCTTTACATATGAGACAGCGTCCCTAGCACCTTATCCTTGGGTGACTCAAGGAAAAATACTCTTGAGTACCATGAAACCAAAGGAAGCTCTACCCCTGGAGATTAAATCCAATTTGTAATGAGTAATAAAAGTGTGAGGGGTAGCCCACGTAGCAGCTGCACAAATATTGTCAAGTGGAACCCTGGCTTGATAGGCTGCAGAGGTAGACTGAGATCTGGTAGAATGAGCCTTGATTTTAAAGGGGAAAGGTTTGTCCTCAGAACTGTAAACATAAGCTATATACAGCTAGAAACCCAGTTAGAGAGAGTCACTTTGGAAACTGGTAAGCCCAATTTGGATTTGGAGAAGGAAATGAATAACTGATCCGATTTTCTAATGTCTTTAGTCCGGTGCAAATAAAAATGCAATTGTCTATGGACATCCAGTTGGTGAAATCTGTACTCAGTTGCAGTGGAGTGATTTGGAAAGAAAACCGGAAGCTCTATGGACTGATTCAACGTGGCCTGGGAACAGACCTTGGGGACAAAGGAAGGGTTAGTATGAAGGGACACCCTGTCTTTATGAAAAATCAGATAAGTCGCTTTAACAGACAAGGCTTGCAATTCCGACACTCGTCTGGAAGAAGTGATAGCCACCAAAAACAACGCCTTCCAAGACAAGAACTTCAAAGAGCATGAATGAGAAAGCTCAATGGGCGAAGATGTTAATTTTGATAACACAAATTTTAAATCCCATGAGACCACAAGCTCCTGAACCGGAGATCTAAGCAAAGTGGCACCTTTGAGGAAGGTTTTGCACAATTTTATTTGCACAATTTATGAGACATCAAGTTGGAATCTGGAAACCCCAAGTGGAAATTCGAAATCGCTGCCAATTGGACTCTAATAGTGGCAGCCACAGATCCTTGGTGAAATAGCTCAGAATGAAATTCCAAAACCACGAGAATGGAGGCAGTGAAGGGGTCAACATCCATTTTTTCCACCCTAAGAGAGAATCTTTTCCATTTACTGGAATAAAGTTTCCTAGATGAAGGTTTGTGAGAAGACATAAGGATATGAGTCACGGAAGGCGAGAAGTAGTGAAGCTTGACTAGGGATGGAACTGGAGCAGCCATGCTGTCAAATTGAGGGTGTGTAACGAGGTGTGAAGCGAACCTGACATGTGAGTCAACAGGTCTGGAACTGGGTCCAGAATCCAAGGATCATCCAGGAGAAGAGGCCGGAGGAAGGGGAACCAAACCTGACGAGGCCAGTAAGGAGCAATGAGGATCAACTTGCTTCCCAGCCGTTTCACTTTCTGAATCACCTTGGGAATGAGAGGAAAGGGAGGAAAAGCATACAGGAGACCTAGGGGTCAATCATGAACAAGTGTGTCTCTGGGTGACTCCCCCGGAGGGGGGATGAGGGAAAAGTAGCTGCTGCATTTGGCATTGATTGTGGCAAAGAGGTCGCAGCAAGGCTGTCCCTACCTGCAGAAAAATCTGTTCCGCTGTTTCCTGTTTCAGTGACCACTCGTGAGGCATCAGAATCACCCGGCTGAGCTTGTCGGCTAACACGTTGGTCATCCCTGGAATGTGCGATGCCACCAGAAAGTGCTGGGAAGATATCACCCATTCCCAAACTCACATGGCCTCTCGACAGAGTGGGTAAGATCTGGTTCTGCCCTGTTTGTTGATATACCATACTACTGACATGTTGTCTGACTGTATTGCAATAGTCCCCAGAGGAAGAAGGTCATGAAGTGCTTGCAACACCAGGAGCACTGTCCTCATCTCTACAACGTTGATATGCAGGTGGGCCTCGTGGTCTTGCCATGTGCTTTGGACAGCCCTGCCTAGATAATGCCCCCCCACCCTATCTGTGAGGTATCCATGGCCACAGTGGCAACGGGTAAGCGAGGAACAATTGAAGAGCCCGTGGTCAGTTGATTGGGTAATGTCCACCAAAGGAGGTCCTTCTTGCAGGATTCTGTCAGTAGAATGTGATGGGATAATGGAAGGACCATTGGGACAACAGGAGCCACTGAAGAATTCTCATGTGTAACCTGGCTAGTGACACTAATAGTATGGTGGAAGCCATGGTCCCAAGGAGCTGTAGAACAATCTTGGCTTTGACCCTTCGCAAGGGAAGAAGAAAGTGAAATTGAAACACCGGGTTTTGTGCCCTTTCGGAAGGAAGATGAACCACCATGTTTACTGTGTCTATCTATGCACCTATAAAATTCATAGATTGAGAGGGCAAATAAGGCAGGTTTTTCCCAATTTATAGAGATTTCCAGTTGGGCACAAAGCTGAATAGTATTGTCCCTGCTCTGAAGGAGTAGATGCCTGGTGGGGAGGTCAGGAGCCAGTCATCCAAATACAGAAACACCTGGAATCCTCGACGTCTCAGGTGAGCTGTCATCACTGCCATACATTTGGTGAACACCCTGGGGGCTGTGGTGAGACCAAAGGGCAAAGCACAGAACTAGAAGTGACTGGCTCCCAACCGGAAGCGTAGATGACTCCTTGACCTTGACACCCTGTCCATTTTTATATGATAATAAGTGTCTTGGAAATATATTGAGCACATCCAATTGTCTTTCTCTAACAACGGGAGTATAGACTGCAGTGTTACCATCCGGAACTTGTCCTTCTTTACTGATTCATTCAATCTGCTGAGGTCCAGAATAGGCCTCCAGTCCCCTGTACGTTTTGGCACTAAAAAGAATCTGGAGTAAGTTCTGAATCCTATTTGGTTTGCTGGGACAGTTGCGATGACTCTTTTTGACAGCAACTTGTTGACCTCCACAGTTGCCTGATCCCTGTGATTGGGTGGAACATCTGGGATCTTCTTGGGAACAAAAGGTGGAAGAGAAAAGGGTATTACATAACCTCTGGTAAGAATTCTTTGTACCCATTTGTCTTGAGTGATACTTAGCCAGGCTTATGGATACAAAGAAATGCGACCCCCGACCATCCCCAGAGAAGCACAGTCGGGCCCCACATCAGGAGCGCTGGTATGGTCGGCCCTGAAGGGAATAACAACCTCCCTGGTTTTGCAGACCGCCTATGCCTCTACGGCGACGTCTACCACTTCCTCCTCCTCCTCTGCCTCTGATGGAGGAGTCACCCTTCTTGAACCACATTTTATCGCACCTCTGACCCTTAGGGTATGGTCTAGAGGGAACAGTGAAATGCACTCCCATGGCAGAGAGTGTTTTTCCTTCTTGCTCACACCAGGTGAGAGTGTCTTTTACCTTGGATCCAAACAATGAGGAACCGTTGAATGGGGCGTTGATAAAGGTAGACTTAAATGGTTCCGCACAGTTACTCAAATGCATCCAGGAATGACGCCTCAAGGAAATTCCTGAACCCACTGTCCTGCTCGCACCATCGGCTGCATACAAAATAAGACGCATGGAGGAGTTAACGACAGAGATCAAGGTGGACAACTGGGCAGAAACCTTGTCAGGGACTTTCTCAGTACATGTACCTTGTATAGAATCTCCTAACTCTTTAAGGAGATCTCTCTGGAGCCTAGTAAAGTGAGTAAGGTAATTCAGTGATCTAAGGGTAAATGCAGCAGAAGAGAAGATACGCTTCCCGTATCTGTCCATCATTCAAGACTCCTTATTTGGCGGATGAGTAGAAAAAGTCTCAGCTAACTCCTTCTTAGTGGCCGCTGCCATCACCATGGCATCTACAGGCACACCTTTAAATAAAAATCTTTTCCTGGAGGCGAAGAAAGGAACTTGTTTGGTCTCCTGGGAACTGGCTTCATGGCATCAGGAGTATCCCACACCTTTCGACTAACTAAATCCATCAGTTCGTTGAAAGGAAGAGACACCCAAGAGGCAGAAGGTTGAGACCCGAAAGCCTTCAGGTAGACCGACTCCTCATCAAAAGGAGTGACAGTGGGCTAGTCGCACCTCTGTTTAAGGATCTCCAGGATGTCTATGAAGGAGACATCATCAGAGGATGACTTGGGGGACCCTTCCAACTCCTCGAGGTCAGTGTCAGATGCCAAAGATTCATCCTGGGAGTCAGCATGCTTCCTCTTACAAGTCTTCTTCTGTGGAGGCTCCTCGGATGGACATTCCGTGGAGGTCTCAGAAGAATGGGGGCCACCGGCCAGTGGCTCCTGAGGCTGGGGGTCTCTGCTGCTGCTGGAGGGAGTAGGAGCTGAGACAGAAGTAGGTGTTATGGGGGGAAGAGTGCCAGTACCCCCGGTAGGAGCTGATGGTCGGGAAAGCACACTCCTCATCATCACGAAAGTCGACCTCTCCGGCTCCGAGGATGCAGTTGGCGCCAGAGCCATCAGCTCCGAGATAGATGCAGGGTCCAAACTCACCCTAGCCAACGCGCCAAGAGGAAGACTTGGAACCAAAGAAGTTCGGTTCCAAGCATCCCTTTCGGGGCTGACCTGACAGCTTCGACCCCTGGACACTACAGACGGCACCAAAAGTGTTGGAGCAGAACTCGGCTTCAAAATAGCCACAATTGGAGCTGGTACCGAGGGTTCCACTGGTGGCACCAAGCACGCTGGCTCCGAAAAACCAGCATGGCTTGGAGGAGGAATGAACACAGAGGGTTGAATGGACTCGAGTGGCTCCGGAGCCGACTGGGTCGGAGCCAACAACAACTTAGGCAAAGCAGACAACTTCAAAAGTCTCAGCACTACCCTCTCCACATCTTCTTCCAATAAACTCCTGGAAGACCTGGATGACATGGTACGAGATCGAGATCTCGAAGGTACATGAGACTTCATTAACAAGGAGACTGGTAGAGGGTCCATAGACCGGCTCCGAGAAGTAGTCTCAAAAGTCTCAGCGGTTGGCTCCGAAAAACTTGGAACCGACCCTGTAATAACAATGCCACTCTCAGTCGGCTCTGAGATCTGCAGAGCCGATGAGACAGTTTTCGCAACTTTAAGAGGTGGCTCAGACACCAGCCGGTGCCGGGGAAGGCCTCTTGGCACATTTAGACTTTCCTTTACCAGATTTGGAGGATGATGAGGATCTAGACAAGTCTTCCTCGAAGGAAGATTTAAGAAGACCTTTTAGAATTAACTTATTCTTCCTTTCCTGCAACACCCTGGGACTAAAGGCATGACAGAATAAACAGGTCTCCTGCAAATGGATGGCCCCTAAACAGTAAACACAATTACTGTGACCATCCGTTAAGGACATCTTTTGGGAGCACTTAACACATTTCTTGAAGCCGGATGGCTTATGCTCCTTACTCTCTTTAGACATTCTGAAATCAATAGAACACATGCACACAGAGAAGAAGAAAGGAGGAGGAGGACTAGGTCCTCTAACTTAAACGGGCCTAGCCCTGCTGAAAAGGAAGATACCATGAGGACTAGGTCCTCTAACTTAAACGGGCCTAACCCAGGCAAGAGGGGATAGGGTCTTCTAACCTAAACAGACCCAAAAGTTATGGGAGAGAATAGCATACTCAACAGAAGAGTGGAGAACAATAATAGTACAAGTCAACTGCAAAATCAGAACGAAGTTCTATCAACAATATTAGCAAAACGATGCTAACAGCAATCTAATAACTGTAAATAGCAAGCGGAAACTGCCAAATTCTATTTAAACACACAGAATACTAGTGCACAAAAAGTGTCTACTCTAATCCAAATAGTAAGCCTGGTACAAGGGATACCAAGAAGAAAAAACGGCCAAAGGCCAAACATTGCACCAAATGGCACAAATATAAGATAACAACTTTATACTATGCTAACTGAATACTACAAACAGTAACAATTTAACTATATAGAAGCAAATATCTAATTTAAGCTAAACAATGAAGAAAACTTTGAAAAAGTTGAAAATATGCAAACACTTAGCCAGAGCCAAAGAGAAGCACAACCGAACTCGTCAACGTGGCAAACAAGATCTGGGGAATGTACTGGTGCACCATGGGATAACTACCTAGCCATGAGCCAACCAGAAGTCTTCCACTTGTAAATAGGCCAAGTCAGAGCCAAGGATCGGCTCCAATCCAATATATAAAGAATGAAGATGAGATAGGACTACTTAACATCTGAAGATGAGATAGGCTGGCTCCTCCTATATTGCTTACCTGGCAATGTCCCTGGAGAGGAGGAATCAACATGGCTAGTGAGGGAGAGTAAAAATATCTGGAACATGGGCCAGATATCGACCTCAGTATAGAGTACCTAAAAGTAGCCAAGATTAAATTCCTCAAGTGTCAACTGCCTAAACACAAGATGCTGGAGAGCACTATGCCCGTCATTGATTTCCATAAAATATCATTGCCAGTGCAATTTCCAAGTGTGTTCCAACAGTGGTTCCCTTCTGTCAGGAGATTTCTCCATTGTTTGTGCTGGTATAACCATGGAATTGGTATATATATAAGTTAGGGAGGTGTGCCCCCCCCCCCCCCACTGTTGGGTGTATGGGCTGCTCCCTCCAAAAAATAAACTCTTGCACCCTCCAAAAAATAAAAACACTTGCACCTTACTTTTTTACCCTTCTGTGCTTCAGGCATTAGTTTTCAACATTTCTGATGATGGGAGTTTTGTTTTTCGACATTTCCCCTACCACTGAGTTCACATAGATCATAAATGCAACAGTAGTCCATAAATCAAAGTTCTCACCAATTCAACAAAATGCTGTTTTGATGTTTCCTTTGGTGAGCAATGTTATGGTGAAATAGCACTCAACAAAATGTTATGATCCCACAGCATTTACATATATATACTTTTTGCTCAACAGCTTTTTTAACAAGATAAACACTTAATAAATTGGTGACATGATAACCATTTCACCTTTAATCTTGCTTATGTATCATTAGGAATTTCTGAATACAAGTTTATCAGATTTATATTTATTTACTTATTTATTTTTAGATTCTATGTGGCACAGATGGTAGAACACCTGTCTCTGAGCATGAAGACTCTGGGCTCAGGTTCTAGACAGGGATTGCATTTCTGACTGCATCATAAAGGACAGTACCATAAGGATGGAGTTAGTCACCCCCCAGATGCATTATTAAAACAAGGTCCTCCTACTGAGTGTCAATGTGAAAGAAAAAAATCCTATGGAACTATCACAATTTAAACCCCCTTCATGTAAAACTGGTATATGCAATCTCCAGTGTGTGTGTGTGTGTGTGTGTGTGTGTGTGTGTGTGTACTGGCTACTATCACACAGTCTCTTCATTTACAGTTTTAAGCAATGTGTATGCAAATAATTTAGTACTAAGAAAAAGCACTATGCATATAAGATTGTACACTGCTCATATTTTTACCAATTCATTTGCACATGCTCACTAACACTCAGCAGTGATGTTTTCTATGCCTTCAAAAAAATATTCAGATAACCCGTCTTGAGTTTTCAAACAAGCAATTTTGAATCAAAGTTAACTTGATTCTTTGTATACTACTTCTTCTTTCGGCTTTTTCCCGGTTAGGGGTTGCCACAGCGGATCACCTGTTCGCTCATGATTGGCAGTGGAGTTTTACAGTGTCGAGTTGCCAGCCCGGCGCCCAACCTTCCACTGAAGGCACACACACGCACACACTCACACATAGGGCCAATTTGGAGTGTCCAATCCACCTATAGCATGTCTTTGGGATGTGGGAGGAAACCGGAGCACCCAGAGGAAACCCACGTGACCACAGGGAGGACATGCAGACTCCGCACAGAAGGCACCCCAGCCGAGGATCGAACCGGAGAACCTCTTGCTGTGAGGTGACAATGCTAACCACTGCACCACCGTGGCCGCCCAACTTGATTCTTTGTATACAGCTTGTCTAAAAAACATACTACTACTAAAGAGCCATACACTGGGGAAAAAATGGTATAGTTTTTTTTTTTTTTAATTTACTCGTTCTTGTTAAGGTTAAAATTCTTATGAGTGCTATAAAGCATGTGTTTTATTGTTCTTTGATATATTCACAGTTCTGATGGTAGAAAAGTAATCAACAACCTAGGACCCATCAAGGAAGGTCATCATAATTAGATTGTTTACTTCTCTTCTGCCTGTGGCAAAATCTTTATAATGGAGTATCAAAGAAAAAGTTTATGCAGAAATGCATTAAAAAATCCACCTTCCACATCCTGAAAGAAGGATTCCATTCTAAACAATGTAGAACATTTAACTATTTGAACAGAGGCAGTTAACCTAAACTAAACAAATATGGTATTATATCTACATTTTACCATGTTGGGAAACCATTCTGTTGGCTGGTATTGTCAGAAAATTTCATCTCTTAAAAATACACTCTCTATGTATTTAATCAGATCCTCATCACTTTCAGAATGGTAATGGTCTTGAGCTATGCAAGTAACATATGTACAGATCTTCAATCCCATGCCTATCCAACACTGTTTTACTTGTCTGCTGTTAAAGCACCAAATGTAGGCATCTGGTCAGATTCTTTTGGGGACTATAAATCAGTAATTGATGGATTTGTCACTGGCTTAGACCATTTTTTTAAAGAAATGCTCCTTTTACACCCTATAAAATATTCCTTTTTGGGAACGGCAGGGAATTTGTCTTTGGTAATACTTCCTCAAAAATGCCACAAAAGGAGCCCATGAAAGTACAGTTGTGTACACTTACCATAAATGTAGATGTTCAAGTGTATTCACTGTTGCAGTCATCACACTTGGGTTATCCTGCCAGGGGTAGTCCTCAGTCATCCCGAATACCAGAGGCTTAGTATTTCTGCGTCAGTTGCTGTCACTGCAAGACTGACGTCAGGTTGTCAGTGGTATAAAATCAGGCAGCCGACGCCATTATATCAATTTTTCTTGCCCCAAATTTCAGGAGTCCCCAAATAGGGAGCTAGGTTATGGTGGAAGAACACCACCAGTAGAAAGTAAATACCAAAATTTCCCTGCAAGGAGTGAGGAAGAGAGATAAAGGAGGGGGATGGAGGGTGGGAAACTTTTAGTTATGTACTTACCATAACTTCGGATGTATGGGATCCATCTTGCCTACATTCACAACATATGGGTTCGGAGCCGATCCATCGGCTCCGACTCGGCAACTAATACACTAGCACGAAGTCTCTCATTGGCTGGGCTACTCCCTATCCCAGGATGCACTACACCTGCTTCCCCAGATCTTGTTTGTTCGCTTTCATACACTCATGCAAACACAGAAAAACTAGTAGTCACTATAACCAACTAAAGTTCTTCAAGAAAGATCTCCAAGAAAAAAGAGACTACAGCTCCTCTAAATCCGAATGGAAGGGGAAGGAGGGTGGGTACTTATGAATGTGGCGAGATGGATCCCATACATCCGAAGTTATGGTAAGTACATAACTAAAAGATGTAATGGGATCCTATCTAGCCTACATTCACAACATATGGGACAGCGTCCTAGCACCTACATCCCGGGTGGCTCATTGGAACACACTCCTGAGAACTGTGGAACCAAAGGAAGCTCTGCCTCGAGAAACCACATCCAATTTGTAATGAGAAATGAAAGTGTGCGGAGAAGTCCAGGTTGCGCAGCACAAATATCATCTATTGATAACTTGGAGTGAAAAGCTACGGAAGTAGCCATTGCCCTGGTAGAATGAGCCTTGACTGGAAAGGGAAGGTCTTTGTTAGCCTGTGAAAAAATAAAAATGATACAATCTTTAATCCATTTAGATATGGAGGTTTTGTTACTGGTTGACCCAATTTGTTCACTGCAAAGGAAACAAACAATTGATTTGATTTCAGCGTTTGGCGGTTCTATTCAAATAAAAGCAGTTGTCTATATGCGTCAATTGATGCAAAGTATATTCCTGCGTTATTAGAGAATTCTGGGAAAAAGACAGGGAGTTCTATAGTTTGTTGCATACAGAAAGAGGAGGCCACTTTTGGTATAAATGCAGGGTTTAATTTCAATGAAACTCTATGCTTGTGAAAAATCAAATAGGGAGGACCAGAACAAAGAGCTTGAAGTTCTGAAACGCGCCTAGCAGATGTTATGGCTACTAAAAGGCCGTTTTCCAAGACAGAAATTTTAAATCACAAGTAGCAGCTGGTTCGAAGGACGGGCAGTTAGGGCAGCAAGAACCATATTCAAATCCCAAGGGGACAGGATGAGATAAAGGAGGCCCTAAGGAGCCAAGCCCCTTTAAGGAAAGCCTTACAAAGTTTGTGAGACATCAATGAAGGTTCAAATGAAGCATGAAAATTAGAGATGGCTAACTGAACCTTAACGGTAGAAACTGAAGAGCCCGACTGAAAAGGGAGGCCAGAAAATTCAGAACCTCCGATACTGGTGCAGTGAGAGGATCTATACCCTGTTCTTGAGCCCAGAAGGCAAACCTTTTCCATTTACTGGAATAAAGTTTGATGGTGGAAGGTTTATGAGAAGAAGACAGTATGTGGACCACGTCCGTGAGAGCATTGTCTCGGACTAAGGATGGAAGTGGAGTAACCATGCTGCCAACTTCAGGGACCTGAGAGGCGGATGAAGCCGTCCTGACTGATGAGTCAACAGGTCTGGCACGGATCCAGAAACCATGGACCTTCTATCGCATGCCTCTGTAGGAAAGGAAACCAAACTTGACGAGGCCAGTGCGGGGCAATCAAAATCATCTCGCTCTCCATGTAAATGGCCTTCTGTATCACCCTCGGTAGGAGGAGCGGAGGAAGGCGAGAAGACCGGGGCCAAATGTGAGCAAGAGCGTCCCTGGGAATCTGTCCCTGGGAAGGAAACAGTGTGAAGAACTCACTGCATTTAGCATTGTGAGGGCTGGCAAACAGGTGCAGCAAGGAAGACCCCATCTGTCGAAGATTTTCACAGCTATACCCTGGTTGAGGGACCACTTTCGTGGGGTAAAGAATGGTCCTGCTTAATCTGTCCGCAATCACATTGGACTTCCCGGTATGTCGCGTTGCCATTAGAAAGCGGTTGGTAGCTACCAGTGCCAAAGTCTCATGGCTTCTCTGCATAGTGGGTAAGACCTGGTTCCACCTTGCTTGTTTATGTACCACACCACCAACATGTTGTTGGATATGATAGTAATCGGGCCCTGTGGGAGAGCGTGATGGAGAGCTTGGAGTACCAATAGTACCGCTCTCATCTCCAGGACATTGATATGCAAATGCGTTTCCTGGATCTGCCATGTGCCTTGGACCGACCTGTCCAGGTAATGACCCCCACCCTACCTGGGCGTCCGTAGTCACAGTGGCAGGGGCGTTGAGGTATAAAGGGTCGCCCTGGTCGAGATTTGATTGGAGAAGCCACCAATGCAGATCTCGGCGGCAACTTTCCGTGATTATGATTAAGTGGTTCAAGGAAGTTCCTGGATAAGACCATTGAACCGACAGTAGCCATTGTAAAATTCGCATGTGAAGTCTGGCCAAGGGAACTAAAAGTATGGTCGGCGCCATGAGCCCAACAGTTGTAGGATCCGATGGGCGGGGCTCTTTGTAGGGGAGACAGGTTGACTTGATCTTGTAAGACCTGAATTCTTGCTGCCGGTAAAAGGCGCATTCTTTTGTGTCTAAGTCTGCGCCTATGAAAGTAATACGCTGAGATGGCTGTAGTACAGATTTTTGCAAATTGAGCGTGATCCCCAAGAAAGCGGCCCAAGGTGAATGTGGCTCTGGCGCTTGGAGTAGTAGATGCTCGGAGGTGGCAGTAAGGAGCCAGTCGTCTAGATAAGGAAACACCTGGAATCCCAGACTTCTCAGGTGAGCAGTTACCACTGCCAGACACTTGGTGAACACCCTGGGGGCTGTGGTGAGACCAAAGGGCAGTGCTCAGAATTGGAAATGACTGACTCCGGCGGGCGTAAATGTCTCCTGGACTCTTGAGCTATGGGAATGTGATAGTAAGCGTCCTGGAGATCTATGGAGCACATCCATGCATCTTTTCCAGCAAAGAAGAATAGATTGAAGAGTGACCATTCGGAATTTGGACTTCTTTACTGAAAGCGATTCAATGAACTGAGGTCCAAAATGGGCCTGAAGTCCCCTGTCTTTTGGTACCAAAAATAATTTTGAGTAAGTTCCTGATCCGATCTGATCGATGGGGACAGGCTGGATGGCTCTTTTTCTGGCAGCTTTGAAACCTCTAATGCTGCCTGATCCCGCTGGCTGGGTGGTACGTGCGGGATTTCCCTGAAAGAAGGGGGTTTGTTGAAGGGATGATATATCCTCCGGTAATAATGCAAAGCACCCACTGATAAGCTGTTATGGATTCCCAAGCTTGTGGAGTGCGCCGCGACCCCGACTGGCTCGGAGTTGCACAGTGGGCAACAACTCAGGAGCGATGGTTGTATGAAGAACCACGAAAGGTCGCGGTCTCCAGAGTTACGGGGCCTCTGCCACCTCTGGGGCGGCGTCTTCCCAAATTCCCCCCCCCTGCCTCTGGAGGGGGAAATCACTGGGTGGAGTAGGGAAAGACTTCTGAGATTTTCTAAACCACATTTTCCCTCCTCTCCCAGCCTTGGGGTAAGGCCTAGAAGGAGGCGGAAAATCAGGCCCCAACGGCAGTCAAAGTCTTGCCCTCCTGCTGCTTTGAGTTAGTGTGTGTCCTTCACCTTGGGTCCAAACAAGATGACCCATCAAAGGCGTCGTGAAGGAAGACTTGAAGGCCTCCGAATGAACACAAAGCGTAACCAGGCTTGTCTCCTGAGACAGCGCCTGTTCCGCTGCTCTACTAGCCCCTTGACTTGCATATGAAATGAGCCTCATGGACGAGTTAACAATAGAAAAGAGGGTAGTCATCTGTGCGCCAACAGTCGAGGCCAGCGCCTCAGGTGGATTACCAACAAGAGAGTCATTTAGCTCTTTGAGAAGATCCCTTTGGAGCCTCGTAAAATGACATAAGTAGTTCAGCGACCGTAAGGCAAAGGCAGCTGAAGAGAGAATGCGCTTCCATTACCTATCCATGCTCCTAGAATCCTTATTAGGAGGATGAACAGACGTCGAAGCCTCTGCCACGTCCTGCTGTGGCAGAAGCCACCACCAAAGCATCTACAGGCACACCCTTTGTGAGAAACTCCTTCTGGGGGCTGACAAAATTTATTGGGCCTGCGAGCACCGGTTCCACAGAATCAGGGTGTTCCCCGCCCTTGAGAAACCAAATCAAGGAGTTCATCGAAGGGCGGAGACACCCAGGAGGCGGAAGGCTGGGCCCCAAAGGCCTTGAAGACTGACTCCTCAGCTGAAGGGGTTTTGGCTTGCCAGTCACCTCTCTGTCTCAGAATCTCCAAGATATCTGAGAAGGAGATATCATCGAAGATGATTTGGGGACCCTTCTGCGTCATCGAGGTCAGTATCCGATGTAACAGACTCATCTTGGGAGTCGGTGCTTCCTCTTACACAATTTCTTCCATGGGGGTTCGTCCGAAGCAGTTTGGAAGGACAACCGGAAGAAGGGAACCCCGATGGGTATCCTCGAGCCCTGGGGCCCTGCTACCAGGGCTGCAACACAACAGAGGCACCAGTCTCCAAATCTAGGGACGGTGAGGTAGAATCTTGCTGAACCGGCAAAGGCATGGCCAGCCACGCTCCTCATGGCCTCAAGGCGGACCTCCAGAATCCAAGAGGTCACTGGTCTAGAGGCCGCGATGGCACTAGAATTCCAGCAGCCGATGCTCGAGAGGAAGACTAGGCACGAAGCACCCAGTCCCAAAGTGTTCCCCTCGGGCCCGGCTGAAGAGGTCGCAGTACCAAATCCTGAAGCGGAGGACAGGGTAGGAAGCACAGTCGGAACCGAGAGACCTCGAAGGGGTCTCTGCTCGACCGATATGGCTCCGCTTTGCTCCACCACCACCGACTCCAGCGGCTCCGAGGAGGTTGGAGGAGGAATCGAATGTGTTGGAGGGATCGGCTCGAAGCTAACTGTGCTGGAGCCGAGACCATTTAGTAAACACTGGAGATTGAATAGCCTCTGTAAAACCCTATCCAGGTCGAATCTGAAAGTCTCGATGATTTAGAGGAGGTAGACAATCGAGAAGACTTTCCTCTCGGCTCGAGAGAAGGGGACCCGGCTCGAAGGTCCTGAGGGTTTTAACAAGATAAACACTTAATAAATTGGTGACACGATAACCATTTCACCTTTAATCTTGCTTATGTATCATTAGGAATTTCTGAATACAAGTTTATCAGATTTATATTTATTTACTTATTTATTTTAGATTCTATGTGGCACAGATGGTAGAACACCTGTCTCTGAGCATGAAGACTCTGGGCTCAGGTTCTAGACAGGATTGCATTTCTGACTGCACACCATCATAAAGGACAACCCAGTACCATAAGGATGGAGTTAGTCACCCCCCAGATGCATTATTAAAACAAGGTCCTCCTACTGAGTGTCAATGTGAAAGAAAAAAATCCCATGGAACTATCACAATTTAAACCCCCTTCATGTAAAACTGGTATATGCAATCTCCAGTGTGTGTGTGTGTGTGTGTGTGTGTGTGTGTGTGTGTGTGTGTGTGTGTACTGGCTACTATCACACAGTCTCTTCATTTACAGTTTTAAGCAATGTGTATGCAAATAATTTAGTACTAAGAAAAAGCACTATGCATATAAGATTGTACACTGCTCATATTTTTTACCAATTCATTTGCACATGCTCACTAACACTCAGCAGTGATGTTTTCTATGCCTTCAAAAAAATATTCAGATAACCCGTCTTGAGTTTTCAAACAAGCAATTTTGAATCAAAGTTAACTTGATTCTTTGTATACTACTTCTTCTTTCGGCTTTTTCCCGGTTAGGGGTTGCCACAGCGGATCACCTGTTCGCTCATGATTGGCAGTGGAGTTTTACAGTGTCGAGTTGCCAGCCCGCCTAACCTTCCACTGAAGAGCACACGCACACACTCACACATAGGGCCAATTTGGAGTGTCCAATCCACCTATAGCATGTCTTTGGGATGTGGGAGGAAACCGGAGCACCCAGAGGAAACCCACGTGACCACAGGGAGGACATGCAGACTCCGCAGAAGGCACCCCAGCCGAGGATCGAACCGAGAACCTCTTGCTGTGAGGTGACAATGCTAACCACTGCACCACCGTGGCCGCCCAACTTGATTCTTTGTATACAGCTTGTCTAAAAAACATACTACTACTAAAGAGCCATACACTGGGGAAAAAATGGTATAGTTTTTTTTTTAATTTACTCGTTCTTGTTAAGGTTAAAATTCTTATGAGTGCTATAAAGCATGTGTTTTATTGTTCTTTGATATATTCACAGTTCTGATGGTAGAAAAGTAATCAACAACCTAGGACCCATCAAGGAAGGTCATCATAATTAGATTGTTTACTTCTCTTCTGCCTGTGGCAAAATCTTTATAATGGAGTATCAAAGAAAAAGTTTATGCAGAAATGCATTAAAAAATCCACCTTCCACATCCTGAAAGAAGGATTCCATTCTAAACAATGTAGAACATTTAACTATTTGAACAGAGGCAGTTAACCTAAACTAAACAAATATGGTATTATATCTACATTTTACCATGTTGGGAAACCATTCTGTTGGCTGGTATTGTCAGAAAATTTCATCTCTTAAAAATACACTCTCTATGTATTTAATCAGATCCTCATCACTTTCAGAATGGTAATGGTCTTGAGCTATGCAAGTAACATATGTACAGATCTTCAATCCCATGCCTATCCAACACTGTTTTACTTGTCTGCTGTTAAAGCACCAAATGTAGGCATCTGGTCAGATTCTTTTGGGGACTATAAATCAGTAATTGATGGATTTGTCACTGGCTTAGACCATTTTTTTAAAGAAATGCTCCTTTTACACCCTATAAAATATTCCTTTTTGGGAACGGCAGGGAATTTGTCTTTGGTAATACTTCCTCAAAAATGCCACAAAAGGAGCCCATGAAAGTACAGTTGTGTACACTTACCATAAATGTAGATGTTCGAGTGTATTCACTGTTGCAGTCATCACACTTGGGTTATCCTGCCAGGGGTAGTCCTCAGTCGTCCCGAATACCAGAGGCTTAGTATTTCTGCGTCAGTTGCTGTCACTGCAAGACTGACGTCAGGTTGTCAGTGGTATAAAATCAGGCAGCCGACGCCATTATATCAATTTTTCTTGCCCCAAATTTCAGGAGTCCCCAAATAGGGAGCTAGGTTATGGTGGAAGAACACCACCAGTAGAAAGTAAATACCAAAATTTCCCTGCAAGGAGTGAGGAAGAGAGATAAAGGAGGGGGATGGAGGGTGGGAAACCAGGACTGCAACAGTGAATACACTCGAACATCTACATTTATGGTAAGTGTACACAACTGTACTATGTTCTTCGTGTTTCACTGGTGCAGTCATCACACTTGGGTTGATTTCCAAAGCTGAAGAAAAGGGTGGAGGCAGTCAAGAAGACTGGGGGCTGGCTAGGATGCCCTGCAAGACTGCAGTTGGAAAGCCTGCCCTGGATTTGGAGAAGATAGACAGGTAGTAATGCTTGGTGAAGGTATGAACAGAAGTCCATGTTGCAGCCTCCAGGATGTTCCTGGTAGGGACTTCTCTGAGAAAAGCTGCAGAGGTGGAGGTTGCCCTGGTGGAATGCATTCTGACCCCCTTAGGGGGTGGTTTCCCATGGTGTTTGCAGCAGAAATGGATGCAGTGTGCTATCCATTTGGAGATTGTTCGTTTGGATATGGCCTTGCCCTCTGCTCCTGCTGCAAAGCTGACTAGCAATTGGTCAGTTGTCCTAAAAGATTTAGTCCAATCCAGGTAGAGTCTGAGCTGTCTGTGCACATCTAGAGAATGCAGAATCCTTTCCCCCTTGTTTTGTGGGTTAGGGATAAAGGTGAGCAAATGAATTTATTGGTTGAGAGCCACACTGGACACCAGTTTAGGCATGAAAGTTGGGTTAGTCCTGAGGGAGACCCTGTCAGCATGGAAGATGATGAACGGCTCTATAGCCATGCCAGCTTGTAGCTCTGAAACTCTTCTAGCTGAAGTGATGGCCAGAAGCAAGGCTGTTTTCTAAGAGAGGAATTTTAACTCTGCTGAAGCTGCAGGCTCAAAGGGAGGTAGTGTGAACTTTTCAACACAAAGTTAAGGTCCTAAGCTGGGTTAGGAGCTCTTCTGGGTGGCCTTAAATTGTTAGCCCCTCTTAGGAACTGTTTTATCAGAGGGTGAGAGAAGAGAGGTGGCTCTGTGCTGTAATGAGCAGAGATGGCAGAGGCATGAATTCTAACAGAAGAGAAAGAAAGGCCCCTGCGTAGTAGGTCTGCTACGTAATCCAGGATTAGTGATAGGGAGGGCTGTGCTGTTTCAGCTCCTTTAGCCTGGATCCAAGTCAATACCTTTTCCACTTGTCAGCACAGGCTTTCCTAGTGCTGGGTTGTCTGGCCTCACGTATAACTTCCAGGACTTGTTTGCTTAGGCTGGCAGCTGGAGGAGAGTTCAGGGAATAAGCCAGGCTGCCAAGTTCAGGGTCTGCAATTGTGGATGCATGAATTCTCTATTCTTCTCGGTCAGGAGTGTTGGGATCTGAGGTACGTGCCATAGTGGCAGGGGTGGCAGGCTGCACAGCAGTGGGTACCAGTGCTGGCATGATCAGTCTGGGGTAATCAAGATTGCCCTTGGCTTCTCCTCCCTTATTTTGAGCAGTACCCTTGAAATTAGAGGTAGAGGGGGAAATGCATAGATCAAGAGGTTTACCCATTGGAAGGATAGGGCATCCACTTTCAAGGCCTTGCTGGAGGTTCCCTGGTGCAGAATTTGCTGAGCTGGTAATTGTTGTGGGAGGCAAAGAGAGCCACCTTCTGGGTGCCCCATTTCTGGGTTACAGGATTGAAGGTTCTGTGGTCTTGCTGCCACTTGTGTGGGTCTAGTAGGTTTCTGCTTAAGCTGTTTGCCAGTGAGTTTTGGGAGCCTGGCAGGAATTGTGCTAGCAGGTGAATATGCATGGCTGAAGCAGTGTGACAAAGGGTCATGGCAAGCCTGCAGAGAGGGTAAGGGTGAGTTCCTCCCTCCTTGCTGATATACCACATCACTGTGGTGTTGTCTGTTTTGATCAATAGAAGCCCTGGGGAGAGTAGGGGTCTGAAAGCTGTCACAGCGTGCTGGACAGCTAGCAACTCTTTTTGGTTGATATGCAGATGCATTTGATTTGGGCACCAATGGCCCTGAATGCACCTGCTGTCCAGGTGTGCACCCCAGGCATAATCTGATGCGAATGTGGTTAGAGGGTCTAGGGTGGCGTGGGGCTGTGAGAAGGGAAGACCCTTGTTGTGGTTGTATGCTGCTGCCCACCAAAGAAAATCTTTCCTTAGACAGGGTATTATAGGTATGATAGTTTCCAGGTCCTGAGAGTGTTGACACCAAAGGCTTTTAGGTACCATTGTAGTTTCCTCATATGCAGTCTGGCATACGGAATGAGTAGAATGCAGGATGCCATGAACCCTAGAGCTTGCAGGATTTTCCTTGCAGATAACTGGGTTCTGGTGGCTAGTTGAGAGAAGTAGCCTGTCAGATAGGCTTGTTTTTCTGGAGTAAGGAATGCCATCTGGGAGGCTGTGTCCAGGCTTGCTCCCAGGAATACAATTTTTTGAGTGGGGACTTGTTTGGATTTCTTTTTGCTTATAGTATACCCCAGGGAGGCATCAGGCAGTCGCCTAAGTAGGGGTAAATTTGAATATTCCTTTGTCTGCAAAAAGCAATGGCTGGAGCCAGGCATTTTGTGAAAACTCTGGGCGCAGTGGATATGACAAAGGGAAGTGCAGAGAACTGAAAGTGCATAGATCCTGCCCCGAAACGTAGATATTTCCTGCAAGAATCCCTGAATGGGATGTATAGATGGGCCTCTTTTAGGTCTAGGATGGCTAACCAAGCACCTTTGGAAAGCATAGGAAGAAGCAGCTGGAGGGTGAGCATTTTGAATTTTGGTATCACCAGGAAGGTGTTTAGAATTGATAGATCGAGGATTGGCCACCAGGTGCCCTCTTTTCTGGGTACCAGGAAAAGTCTGGAATAGAAACCTTGGCCTATCTGGTCTGCAGGAACAGGCTGTATTGCCCTCGTGGAGAGCAGGGAATTTACCTGTTTTTTGGCCTCTGCCCACTGGTTTGAAGGAAGATCTGGGAACCCTTTTGGGGTTGGCAGAGTGTGGAATCTGTATCCCTGGGACACTATGTTGAGAACCCATCGGTCGTTTGTAGAACAGGCCCAGTTTTTTGCATGGGAGGAGAGTTTTCCTCCTAGGGGCACAAGCAGGTGGGCAGAGGTAAGGGGGTGGAGGTGCAAATTCATTGTGCATTCTTTCCATAAGGGGGTGACTTAGCACTCCCTGTTTTTGAAGTGGAGGAACTCCATTGCTTAGATTTCTGCATTCCCTGGGACTGCTGTCTGGGGGGTGTCTGCTTCCCCTAGGTCTTGTCTGAGCTGGCCTGGAGGGGGCCGGAAAGGACCAGTGTTTGGAGAGGCAATGCCTACTGAACCTCGGAGGCTGGACCTGTAGTAAGTCTTTAACTGTCTGCATAGATTTAACTTTTTCTTCCATCTTTTTAAGACCTCTTCTGCCTTGGTGCCAAACAAATTGTCTTTATTCAATGGTGCGTCCAATGGTTTAGATTAGACATGGTCTGGCAAGGTCTGTTCCTTAAGCGAAGTATGCCTTCTAAGTAAAAAACCTGTGACTGCTGCCCTGCAAGATGCTTCTAGAGCGTCAAAACCACATTGCAAAGTGTGTTTAGTAACTTGGCTTGCAGAATGCATAAGCTCCTGTATTTCTTTATTTTCTGCACAAGCAGGAAAGGTAGATATTTTTTGCTTGAGGAGTTCCACGGTATGTTGCTAGTATTTCAGCATGTGGAACTGACAATTTAGTGCTCTAATGGCAAGAGTTGCAGAGGTGTATACTTTTTTACCCCATCTGTCTAAAGCTCAGGAATCCCTGTCCGAGGGGGTGGGATTCTTAGCTGTGGTTGCTTTTATTCCTTTAGGCCCTTGGTAGATGACCCCTGGGTCAATAGTAGGATTTTTAAAAAGACATTTGTGAGAGTCAGGGACTCTGCAATACCTGTCAGGTTTCCTGGGAGCAGGAGGAAGGCTGTCAGGAGTCAAACTGGATTCCAGAAAGACATCATCCACAACATCTAAGACAGGAGGAATGGCTAAAGGTCTTTGCTGTGGTAAGTCTAAGAATTCCCTGAGTCTCTTTTTGGACTGAGGATAGTCCTAACATTCCCACTGGAAATGCTCCCTTAAAGTATGTAGGTTTTCACCAAATGAAAAATCCTCTGGAGGAGAGGCAGAAGGAATGGATTCCTCGGCATCTGAATCCTCATAAGCAGATAGGGGTTGCATGTCTTCATATTCAGAAACCTCAGAGTCATTGGACTCCTGGTCAGATAAAACTGCTGGGGACAAGTCTCTTTTTCTTTTGGAAGGGGTAGGCTGGCTTCCCCTAATAAGCATAAGGTCTTCTGCCATTTTAAGCATTTGCGATTGAGACATGGAAGCAGGTGCCTGAGCTTGATTCGTCGTTTTTTTTAGGCGTAGTTCGTACCCTGGGCCTTAGAAACTTGGTAGTTTTAGAAAGAACTGAAGACGCAAAAGAAGTCATCGGTTTGTGTCGAGTATCGGTAGTGCGAGGAACTTCATCGGAAACCGGTGCCTGCTCAGCTCTGGACCCATCCAAGGTAGAGACATCCGCAGGATCCTTAGCTAAAGAAGAGTCTCGAGGCATACCGGACTCCCGGGTCTCAGTAGCGGCCTGTGAATCCATAGAAGCGAGCATCAGGGGCTGCGAAAGCACCTCACTGAGAACCAGCGAACTGGCGACTAGCTTAATAGAAGCGTCGTCGGCAGTTTTGGACCTGTGCGGTCTGTCTCTGTCTTTATACTTATGTTTTTTCAGAAGATTGGTAGTCGGATGGCTTACCGAAGCCATTTCAGAATATAGAAATTGAGAGCAAAAATATTTAGCTACTATAGGGGCCCGACAAAGTATAGTACTGGCGTTGAGCAAAGCACAAAAGTGACAGCGAGGGACGTCGTGGTCTAAACAGGTGACGCAGTAAGAATGGAAGTCTAGGTGTGGTATTTTCTTTCCACAGGTGAGACAATTGTTAACTTTTTCCGACATCGGTTAGAGAAAGAAAAAAGGATCCCCAACGGGGTACTTAGCTTTAGAAGACTTCAACTTCAATTCGGAGACAAAACTCAGGTAGCGGCCGACCGGCACTTGTGCGAATTACTTCTGCTTTGGGCTACTCAGAAAGAAAGACTGGTGCAATGGCGTCGGCTGCCTGATTTTATACCACTGACGACCTGACGTCAGTCCTGGAGTGACAGCAACCAACGCAAAAATACTAAGCCTCTGGTATTCGGGCTGACTGAGGGCTACCCCTGGGGTCTATATTAAAACACTGAACATTTAAAATGTCGAGTGTTCTAATATCGACCCATTTTCAGCGAACGCTGAAAATATCAAAGAAGCAGAAAACCAAATTCTTTCCTAGGGAAAGAATTCAGTTGTCCGTTTCTGTTGCTTTGGTATTTTCAGCTCTGTTGGAAAGTTACGGGTCGGGTTCAGGTAAGTGTGCAATTGAGTAAGGTTTAGGTATGTGTGCGACTGTGTGGACATGAGGGTTAGGGAGGGTTAGGTGAGTTAGGGCGTGGGTGAGGTGAGTGTGCGATAGTGACGGACCTTAGGATTAGGGTTTGGGTTAAGGTAAGTGGATAGTTAGTGGTGTGTGTATAGTTTAGTGTAGGGTTAGGTGTAAGATTTTAGGTGTATGTGTGTGGATTGCTGTTCATTTGGTGTGCTTGTGTTTTGTGTATGTGTTTTAGAACAGCAATTTTTTCCGTAGGAAAAAATTTGCTGTTCTGACCATTCAATGTTTGGTATTTTCGATTGGTAGGGTTCGATATTAGAACACTCAACATTTTGAATGTTTGATGTTCTAATATAGACCCTACCCCTGGCAGGATAACCCAAGTGTGATGACTGCAACAGTGAAGCACGAAGAACATCTGTGGTTTCACTAGTAGTTTAGGCTGCCCTATCTTCAGAAGCAGAATATAGCTTCTTTTTTGGAGATGACAATTTCCTTGGTTCATTTAAAATGGTCTCACATCAGACTAAGTACTTGCCTGAATGACAAATCTTCAGGTGCACAGCCCAAGGAACACTTCTAATCATTCTTATCTGGTGAAGGGCTATGATTACACAAGGCCAATTCACCATTTTTGTCTTCTGAATCGGACAAAGTAGGAGCGGATCCCACTCATTTTTTGTCAAAGGAATTATTTCTAGGAATTATTTCCAAGTTAGAAGACTCTAGTTCAACTCTAAAGATGAAGATGCTTCTGAACCAAATCATACTATTGTTAGGATTTTTAGACAATGTTTTTACAATCATTAAAAGCAGGGGTTTTGGATAACTGAGGAATCAACACCCCATGAAACATACGGGTTCTTTATTGAAATGTCAGCACTCAAAATGCCAAGTGTTGACTAGCTAAAAAAAGACCAGAAACACTGGATTAGAGTGAATCTCGAAAAATCACACTTTTACTTTTTGCCCCCCCCCCGCGCGCCTCCCACACACCCTTTAAACTTATATATACCAACTCTGAGATCGCCATACTTTGGAGAAAAGGGAGTATTCCAAGAAATGACATCTCGGACTTAGTATATCCAAATCCGATCTTTCGGCCATTTAGTCTCCATATTTCGGGACCCACCCTAGTGGATCCCAACATTTCAAATGTTTACTAACATCCAGGAAAATGGTGTAAAATTAGTACTCTAATAAAAAATAAATGAAAAAAACATGAAGCAAAGTGATGCCAAATCTTTAACTCTGCCTTTAAGATTGTGAAAAAGTACTGTGAAACCAGACTTCATGACTTCATTTACATTCTTTTTAGACACCCATCTCTTAAAGAGATGTATACTATAATTCACTCTGTTTTCAAAATGCAATAAATTATGTAGTAATTTGAGGTGGTCATTCTCATAATACATCAACAACTGTACTGTTTGACTTCATATTTTACTTTCACTTGGATATAAGTCTGACTGCGATATATAGATAAAGATGTGTTACTGTCATACTGAAATTTACATTAATAGTAAAAGAAAAAACATGACATTTCAGCAGCATTTACTATTAATATAAGCATTATCAGTTCATGAACTGTGACTGTACCAAGCTGGATTCCTCAAAGGTCTTTCAAATCGTGAACACTTCAAGGATGAGAGCATCCATACATTTCTGGACAACTCTGCAAAGACTGAAATGTGTTGGCAAAAACATCTCTGCCAATCAGAGCCACTTTGAAACTCGTCATTCATGTAGGGTAGACGTCTCCTGTTTCTTTTTAGAAATTTACTAGCTACATTATCACATCACATGATCTTGGCTGTTTGTGCTTCCATAAAACAGCTTTAAGGTCATTTCTCATAAGACAACTGTGACAAACTCCCATCTTATCACCTTACCTCAACTCTTACAGAACCATGTTTTTCTATCCTAGAAGAGGCTTTTGTCTTGACTGGGATTGTTTCTATGTCTCTTCTACCTAATTTCTATTTTTAGGAGTAAACAGTGAGCGAGGCAGGCATAGGAAATCTATTATTAACCTGATGACTCATTAACAACTGTCCAGGTGAAAGACTAATATTTTGAACCACAGTACTTCTATATTCCAGTAAAGCTAAATAAACAGCCAGTGGTAATGCTCTTCAAATTCATGTGCTTCATTGTTTGTACAGTTCACTCAGACTGACCACTACATTATGTATAACTGGGACTTGAAGCAATATGCTGGACTTCCCATTTTTCTGCAAACCCTTGAACATAATACAAGTACACTTCAATACTCAGTCTGACATAGTAGTACCTAAAATCTATTGTCTTGAGAATATGGTTTTCGATGCACTTATCACACCTTGATTTGTGGAGTTAACTTCATAATTTTAGTAAATTTCTAATAGCACTTAGCACATATCAAAAATACAGTTTCTTGAAACTGGAACAGATCTGTGTTAATACTACTTCACGAGTAAGACTGCCTATCTTGGAATGTAATGCTCAGCACAGCACTGAACTATCTGTTAATATGCACACATTTTCCTGACAGCAGTAATGCACTGCATTTTTTCTTTACACTTGGCTCCTTCCAAATGAGACTTCCATATTCTCCTTCTAAGATTTATTTTTTTCACATGATTTGAACAATCCCTGTATACAATTTATGTCTTTAAATAAAAAGAAAGGTTGGTTTTCTTACAAATTACATTTTTCTGTTCTGGTCAACCCTTTATGACAACTTTTAAGATTTTCCTCATCTTCTATACACATCTGAAAATGCATGCTTGTGTTTTGTTGTGGATAACTGTGGTATAACCCCATTGACTTTCAGCTCAATAGCAAACAAGCCATCTTCCTATTCATGTGTCAATGACTCAATATACCCATTACATACATCTTACCACCAAGTTCTTAACACCAAGCTTATAAATCACTTTTCAAGTTATATTTCTGAAAATGTAATAGCATTTACTTGCGCAACTTTAGTGATGCTTTGTACAAAGACTTATTGGGGACAAAACTGTGTACGAGTTTATGGTCACCCTCTAATTTATTTTCAATAAAATATAGCAAATAGTTCCTTTCTGGCAGTCAGTTCATATTTTCAAACTTTAGGGAACTGCTTTCTCTTCTCCCATAATTGCTGCATCAACATTATTTTGAATGGCATCAACATGTAATGCTATTAACTTCAAAATACTTCATTGCAGGAGCTATGTAAACTGGTTGAGAAATTCAAAAAGATACTGCAATGTTTTCCAAAAATCTCCTAAATGCCCTTTTTTGTAAGCTGGTGTAAGTAAGCGCACAACAATTCTAACTTTTTATCATATGGATTCTAGCCATCTAAGGTTACAGCAATACCCATATATTTCAACTCATATACTCACTGATTCTACAATTACATTTATTCTGACTGAAGCTATAGTATCTCAGTCAACATGGTAAATTAATCAGTCTTTTCTCATGTTCTTCTCGATTCACACACCAAACCACATTATCAATGATATTGCCACCACCATCAAGCCTATCCATAATTTGTGAAATAACTCTCCAAAATATTTCACGTGTTGATGAAATATACCTAATGTAAGTCTAAGATAGCTCTGTCTCCCTACTTGTGTGTTAAGTGTACTCTTCCTAGCATGATTTCACATATTCTCTGCTCAGCACCAAGTACAGAAAGTAGACTGCATTGGGCCTGCTAACAACAACTTTTAAAGGACAAAGTGGGTTTATGCATACCCAAACCTTTTCATTTTTGAACAAAGTAACCCTACTATTCATATCAGTCAGTAGGATCAACCTGTTTCTTAACCATGCTTACATTGTACATTTTCTTTAACTTCATTTCATTTTTACTTTTCACAGATACTTAAATTTAATGGAGGCACACATGGCTGGTAACATGGAAAGATATAGTCATACATGAATAACTCCTGGAAAATATTCCAGAACAGTAAATAAATCTTCACAGTTGTGAAGCCAAACATTCAGTCTTTACATATACATTATCAATTCTTGACAAACATGAAAGACAGAAAAATGTGTTGATGATAAATTCTCCATGATGAATTTTGATGATGATTATGATTTTCTATATTTTATTAATTAGTGCATGTATGTAAAATATTTTTATGTAGATTATTGCTCTCGTTTTGGCTTGGGTCAGAGACAGTCCTCAAAAAAGTTCACACACATGGTTTTAAAATATAAATAAATAGGTTACTGATCAGATTAGGTCTATGTGCTAGTACCCTATGTAGAGAGTTGGATCGTGATCAAATGGGGACCTAGACAGGTTAACGAATCAACCCCCCCAAAGACATTCCAGTGCCCCATTACTTGGCTATTTCTCCCCAATTACCATAAACACTGTTCAAACCTGTCAGTGTACACACTATTTTCTTCTTTACTTCTACATTGATTACAGATATTTGGATTTAATTTAAAACCTTTATTTCAAGTGTTATAGATATTTGGATTTAATTTAAAATTTTATAGCACAAACACCATTAGACATCTGCTAAACAAAGCAATACAGACTCACAATAAAAACAGGTTTAGCATTAACAGTAATCTCCTTTGCTTGAAACTAGCATTGCCACCTATTTTTTCTGGACTATCTGGAACTCAAACTGATTCTCCAAGGTCAGGAAAACGTTGTACAAACTCCAATATTATGTTTCAAAAAAAGAAACAGATCATCGGAGTTTGTTAAATCGGCAGATTTACTATGCTTTTTTTTTTTTTTTTTTTTTTTTTTTTTTACAGGAAAGCATAATAAGTCAGCACAAAAAAAAGCTTCACAAATGGAAAAAAACTGGGTGTTCCACCATATTTGATGTAACAGTGATGTCATGAAATGGGCAGAAAGTGGGTGGGGAGAGGGAGGAGATAAGAGTTATGGTAGGTGTGAGGGGTGTGGCCCTGGTCTGGTTTTAGCCACAACAAAAGGTGACAACCCTACTTGAAACTCACATTCACTGAAACAGCACTGAAAACCACATTCAAAGAAAATGCATCTGGCCAATGGTGGATTAATTTTACCTTTGAGCTGTTTTCAAATCATGCACATGCATATGTCATGTGATTCATCTTCCTAACTGTATTAAATTATATTCTTTGTATAATACAGCACTACTTATTAGAGTGTGTTTTAGATTTGTAGTTTTGAACATTTTTCCAGTAAGCAATGAAACAAAAGTTATGAACCAATAATAACAAAACTGCCCATTTCAGAACATTTTAACTATAAAAGGCCCCTCAAACTTCAATCTCGACAATCTACAAATACCAGTTAATATGCACAATTTCTGCAGAAGTAAAAATCTTCTGAATTCCACCTTAAAGAGATCTGTAACTAATAAAGAGGTTGCTACTAGCAAACAACTTTATATTTCAGTGTTTCATCTACAAATGTAGTGCCTGCTGCCCTTGAAGAACAAATTGCCTATGTTACATAAAAAAAATGGTAAGCTGCTAACTGCAATAGGGAATGGATGGCAAACTGACAACAGGTTCATAGTTACAAGGCATCTTAGGACTGCAGCCTCACCCCACCCTTAAAGTACAACACAGTATCAGCGATCAATCTATGTGGTGTGGGCGTGGAACCCACAGACATCTGCATCAAAATCAAGTATACTACCTGTTGTGCTATTAACATTGCTTACAACTTCTCTAGCACAAACAGTAATGAACATTTGCTAAATATTGAAAACAGACTTAGCATGAGCAGCAGTAAACTTCTCTTCCCGTGGCGTTCACAATTTCTTGAAAATGTACTAAAACTCACAATTCTTTGAAAACGCACTGAAACTAATAGCCTGGTGTTGATGTAGATGGTTCCGGTTCTTGCCCCCTGTAACTAAAGTACAAGGTTTGAGCTTGAGCCTAGTTAAATAACTATAGGGTCACCCCTAACAAGGGCATTTTATACTCACACACACACACACACACACACACACACACACACTAGCACACACACGCACACACACACACACACACACACACACACACACACACACACACACACACACTTACTTTGAGTCTTAGTTGTTTTCTATTAACCTGCAGCATAATATTCATCTGGAAAAGCCATACTCCTCATTTCAACAAATGCATGCTCCCTCTCTGTTCTAGTTTAAATGCGTGTGCACTGTACAGATACTACTAAGTACACACTCTGCATGTGTCCTTAAAGAAGAAATGTAATGCATGCAGAGTGTGCTTTAAAGAAGTGTAAGTCTGTGGCAGACAGGAGAGGTGTGAAATAAATCAGTTTTTTAGGAGAACAAGGCTGAATAACCCAAGTGTTGTAAATTCTAAGACAACTTTAAGGACTCCTCCATTATCAGAAGAGGAAGACAGACCACTTTGTTCCCTTTAGCTTCATCATTTGGCAGTATTATTTAAGAGATGAGGATTATTGGGTGGACTAATAAAAAAAAAAAGTGTATATACCTGAGTTACTGCACATAAGACATCTATTGGAAGAGAGCCAGAAGACCGTGATAATATCTTATCATGGACCAAATATGGACCCAACAGAGGAAAAATATATCTCGTATGGAATTCCTTCACCTCCCCTGAGGACAGTGAAGGGCTACTCACTCACTTCTTTAACTTTCCTGTGATATTTCAGTAGTAGAGAAGGTACGGCTAATACAAATTTCAAGGAGAGGTGTGTGCACAGCTTCCATATAAAATTCTAAAGCATTTCAGCAAGACATGCTCTCCTAGTAGACACCATTTGCAAGCTCTCTAGTGAAAATCTTATGACCAAATATCCAGCAAGAACGAGTCTGGCATCTGTGCTATTAAACCTGGTGATAAAACAGAAAAAAAATGTATGTACTTAACATAACATTCCATCTGTGTTGTCTATTTTCATTTTTCCTCAACTGTTTGGTTCAGATCTGATCCTCAAATCTGACCCAGCTGTTATTAAAGTTCTTGGCTACCAAAAAGCTCTCAAGTTCTTCCCTTACCCATAATGCATCAATCCTTAACATACCTTAGATCTTGTTTGCTGTTTACATAAAGTAGAAAGAACCACCATAACTTTCCTAACAGAAGGACCATATCTGGAGCTCAATATTGAGGACAATGGCATCCTTATAGTCTCTCGTTCTTCCAGAAATTCATAATGAAAAAGGGTTGGGTGTTGGTGGTCAGGAAATTGAGGACGAACAAAAATAGACAACACAGATGGAACGTTATAGTAAGTACATAACATTTTTATCTGATGTTTTGTCAATTTTTATTCTATCTTCATCTCTTGGGACAGAGTCCCCAGCTACTTAAATCCCGGGTGGACTCTAAAGAAGGATATTCCTGAGCACAGCTGAGCCAAAGGCTGCTTTTCCCCTAGAGACCAGATCCAGTTTGTAATAAGTGAAAAAGGTACAAGGATTTGCCCAGTTGCAGCCACATATATCTCGTCCATGGAAGCTCTAGAGAGAAACATTGAAGAAGCTGCCATGGACCTAGATGAGTGGGCTCTTAGAAGCTTTGTTAAGGTCAGACTCAACTTGCTACAGATGAATAATAAGCAATCCATCAGCTATCTGGCTAACGTTACTGTTGCAACTGGTTTGCCCAACTTAGAATCTGCAAAGGACACAGATTATTTATTTTATTTGACATTTGTTGACCAGGTTAGTCCATCTAAGCTTGTGCCCTTTTTCAGCAGAGGCCCCGGGAGAAAAGCTCCACAGTATAAATTAAACAAGTAAAACAAAAATTCACAGTTCAAATTTTGCAAGAAAATTTTCACAGTACAGATTTTGCAAGTGAAGAATTAACCGTGGTATAGTAAAATAAAATAAGTACAATAAAATGTAAATACAAAAGTTTAAATAGATGAGCAAGTAAGAGGAATCAGCAAATGAGGCATAACAAATTAAGTATTGAGGAGGTTAGTTAGAACAAAGTGCTAAATAGCAGAAGAAATGTTACTGACAGTCTAGCAGAGTCACAGAAGGCAGTTTTACAAGTAACAGTGTGAGGTAAATGAGAGAGAAAGGTATAAGAGAGAAACAAAATTAGTATTGTATTACAGGATGCAGTAATTTGGAGCAGTAGTTGAATTATTGTTGTAATACACAGGAAGTTAGAATAGATAAAATATTTGTGGGAGAGGAAGAAATAGTAAGGAAAGTGAGGGAGGGAGAAGAATAAAGGAGGAGAGAAGGAAGGGAAGATTTAAGTGGGGTGATTGCAGTTACATTTCTAGGTGCTGAATAGGTAATTTCTGAGAGTTGTCTTGAACTCATGTGCATGGGTGATATTTCTGAGGGCCATGGGAAGCATATTCCATGCTAGAGCAGGAAGGTAGCTATACAGGTTTTGTCCTAATGATTTTTGAGGTTTATGAATCTGTAAGAGACATTGGTCTGAACTTCTGAGAAAGCACAGTCGGTTATAAATTGGAGACAAGAAAGGATATACTATGGCAGGAGAATGGCTTGTTTAGTATAGAGTGGATGATGAGAAGTTGATCTATAGAGCAGGACGAGTTTTTGGTGGGTTTTCTTTATACACTGCGGCACATGGAGGCCGAATTTAAGTTGGTCATCCATGATTACTCTGAGGAGCTTTGTGTGGGTTCAGTTAAGATAGTGGTGTTATTAAGGGAAGAGATGGTGAAAGAGGATTTAAGATGGTTGAGAGACTTGGGTTGGAATAGGAGGAGTTTTGTCTTTTTAGGGTTCAGTATGAGTTGGTTATTAGTAAGCCAAGATTCAGTGAGGTAAAAAGAGCTTTGAGTTACGATGAGCAGGTCAGAGGGGCTGTCTGCAACGGTGATGATAGTGGAGTCATCTGTGTATTGTATGAGGGATGACGGAGGACAGGATGTGTGTAGCTGGTTAGTAAAAATGTTAAAACGAAGGGGGCCAAGAATTGAGCCTTGTGGGATGCTCATTTTTATGGGGAGAAAAAGAGATTAAGCAGACAGCCATATTACGAACTGCTGTCTGTTAGAGAAGTAGCTAGCAAACCAAGAGATAGTTGTGAGCGAGAGGTTTAGTTGAGCAAGTCTGGAGACGAAGATGGGTGTAAGACACTGTTGAAGGCTTTGGAGAGATTTAAGAAGAGGCAGGACACTTCTTTATTATTGTCTCTGCCTAGGGAGATGGAGTTATTAAAGGAAAATAGAGCAGTAATGGTGCTGTGGTGGAGGCAGAAGCCATGGTACATAGGGGTGATGAGGTTTTTTTGAGTGAGATAAGACAGAATTTGTTTGTGCACACAGTGCTCAAGAATTTTGGAAGGGGAGAGAGTATGGCAATAGGGCAATAGTTAGAGAGTTCAACAGAGTTTCCACATTTGTGGATAGGTATGGTGTGGAATTTCTTCCAAAGAGTTGAGAGAGTGGTTTCACAGATTGAGCTGTCAATGAGGATGGATACTGGGTGTGGCATGTAGTTAGCAGCAGCCTTTAAGAAGAGAGATGGCAAGTTGTCAGCTGATGGGGAACATAGTTTAAGCTTCAGAAGAAGGTTTTTAATGTAGCTAGTGGGGATGGGATTTGGTGAGAATAGGTAATTTTGTAGTAGGGGTAGTGGGAGACGAGGGATTGGTTGGGTTGGAAGTTAGCATAAGTTTGCTAATGGTGTCAATGAAGTAGGTATTGAAGATGGAAGCAGTTTCTAGGGGAGAATTATTGGGGCAGGGATTGGGTGTAGAGGGGTTTCCAAGGTGGAGAATTTAGTTGACAGTGTAGATCAGTGTGTGGGATATACCTTTAAGAAGCTTTCCAGTGAGACAGTACATGCATATAAGTACTGAGAACAAGCAAGCAACAGTGCCATTTTGAGTGAGTAGCCAGAGTGAGAGCATGCATGTATGTAGTCAGTCAGTTAGTTAGTTAGATAGTTTAAGTTTAATGTTCCTGCCACCCATCCATCCTGATGTATCTGTATACAATAACTACTTAAATGAACACTCAAGCCTTAACGTCTTCTTAATGCATATAAGAAGAGCAACATGGTGGCAGAACGGGATCGAGTTACAGCCATGAGGCAACAGGTTAAAGTTGGGAGAATGGGAGGAATATAAAGGAGTGGAACATCCCTACCACTCAAAGAAGTTACAAAGCAGGTCAGAAACAAATTCCAGGTACTAAAACTTGCTTAATTGATTTATTTTGCTACAAATATAAAACGAAGCACTCAGAAAGCTCAAAACAAATTTCTCATTAAACAAAATGTCCAAAACTGTGACATATTGATAAAAATATTCAAAATAATTACGAAAATGTTTGAAACAATATCTGAATTGCATAAAATGTACAAAAAAAGGAAAATGACAGTATTTTTTCACTATGTGCTACTTTTTCATATTAACTAAAGCTATTCAAAATATCTGAAGATTGCAAATGTTTGCAGTATTACAGTGCAGTTACTTTGCAATGTACAGTCATTTCAAAGAATATTTTGCAAAGTACAGTTGCTTCAAAGCATATTTCTCAAAATACAATATTTCAACGAGTTTATTGTGCATTTGAATATTATTACAAGCACCTGGTGTGTGTGACTGTTCATGCAGAATTACAAAGCCATTTTGCATTGTGTTTTCTATAATCTGTGGGCATGGCAGAAGGATTCTGCAGACCCGCACCACTCGTGTTTGATAACAATATTGCAGAAAATTGGAGAGTGTTTGAGCAGGAATATTATATTTTCATACAGGCTGCTTTTTCTCACAAAGATGCATGTGCAAAAGCATTTATTCTGCTTAATTTAGCTGTTTCAGAGGCAATAGAAAGAGAGCATTCATTTGTGTATGCATCTGCTGTGTTTTCAAGGAGGGGGAAGACTGCCATATAGTGGTACCGGCAAAAACAAGGAAGATCCAGATTGCTTAAAATGTAAATTTAGAGAAATGTGTAACCTCCAAATGAACATTACAATGGAAAGGCACTTATTTTACATAACAGATCAAAAGCCTGGTGAAACTTTTGCAGCATATATAAATGACTTGAGAAGCACTGCTAAAACATGCAGATTTGGTGATTTGAGAGATAAGCTGAAAAAAAGGGCAGGCTTGTGTGTGGTATTAATGATTAATGACATGGTGAGAAAGATTTTGCTTCAAGATAGTGGTTTAATATTGAATAAGGCAATTGAGATTTGTCAAGACATATGAGCTTACAGAAAAGTACACAAGTATGCTTACAAATGAGAATAGCTGTAGAAAGCACAGTGACAAACCTCATGTAGATAGTATCCAGCACATGGTTAAAAGAAATGGGCGCAAGCGCATGGCAGCTACTGCAGGTTCTGTATCAGCACTGGGAAACCCAGAGTCTTTCCTGCAAATTCCAGAGCATGCTCAGGGAAGCACAAAGGTGAGTCAGCAAAGTCAAAACATGTGCCCTCATCCAGCTTTATAGTCAACTGTCCTAATTGTGGTGGAAATCACAAACCCAAAAGGGAAAAGTGCTTAGCTTTTGGTCAGCAGTGTCACTTTTGTAATAAGTGGAATCATTTCAAAATGTTTTGTAAATCAAATAAGGCACATTATTTTATTAAAATAGGGCATTCCAAGAGGCAAGTTGATCAATTAGAAAGCTGTGACCCTACTTTTTATATTGATGGTGTGTCTGTGCTTGGTGAAACAGTTACTGCAATAGATTTGTGGGCAAAGAATGAAATTGTTTGTACTGTTTGAATTAATGGAAGTCCCATAGAGCTCAAAGTAGATATTGGCTCAAAGTGCAATGTCATGTCAGCAGAAATGTTTGCTGGAGTACAATGTACAGAACAACTTGATTTGACAAAGTGAGCAAAGCTTGTTGCTTATGGTGGTGAAGAGATTCAAACAGAAGGCTCAGTAGTGCTTTCGTGTTACTTTGCTGGGAACAGCTATGACTTGCAATTTTTATAGTCAAGAGACACATGCAGTCATTATTAGACCTCAGAGACAGTTTGAAAACAGGACTACTTTCATTTAATAGAGAGATTCACCATGTATGCCTGCATGACAACAGCTCAAAATTAACCCATTCTATTTTTTCTGAGTATGCTGATATTTTTGCAGTAAAACTAGGGCTTTGACTCAGCACAATGCAGGGAAAAAAAAAATTAGAGAAGCCCAAAAGGGTAAGTATAGCCACTAAAAAATCTGCCTTCCTAATTTATTTTGTCCTGTGTAAGTAAAAACTTAACTGTTTGTGAACATCCAATACATGCAATATATATTCACCTTTATTTGCAAATTTAGAAAAGAAAACTGGCAAATTAATGGATTGATTGATATTGGATTCTGACACCACCTTAGGAAGGAAAGCAGCATTGGTACGTAATGTGGCTATCATTACAGAAGATCAAGCAGGGAGGTTTAGAGGACAATGCTTGAAGTTTTGAAATTCTTCTAGCACAGGTAATGGCCACTAGAAAGATAGTTTTTCAGGTCAGGAACTTAAGATCACATTGCTGATTGAAAGAGAGAATAAATTAAGGCCTGCAGTACCAAGTTCAAATCCCATGGTGGAGTAGCATCACTATACGGGGGTCTCAGCAGGAGTGTCTCTCTCAGAAATGGGTTACAAAGTTTATAGGAGGCCACAGAAGAATTTTCAAATCCAATATGAAAATTAGAGATTGCTGCTAACTGAACTTTAATCATTGAGGAGCTAAGCTCCCTCATTAAAAATTGTTGCCAGAAATTCAAGTACACTATGTACAGGAGCTGAGAAGGGGTCAATGTGTTTTTGTTGTGACCAGCAAACAAACCTTTTCCAGACAGACAGGTGAAGAGAACATTGGCTGTCTAACTATTAACAGAATTGGAGAAATTATGCTGCCAGCTTGAGGTCTGAGATATCTGGATGAATCATACCTGTTGGGTGAGACAGGAGGTCTGGAATAGGATCAAGAATCCAAGGTTGGTAAAGCAGATGAGGCCACAGGAAGGGGAGGCAAACCTGTCGATGTCAGTAAGCTGCAGTGAGGATGACTTTGTTCTACAACCTGGCAGTTTTCTGCATGAATTTTGGAGTTAGGGGAATTGGTGGGTAAGCATAAAGGAGACCGGGGGGGGGGGGCAATCGTGGAGTACAGCATCCCTCAGTGATCCCCCCTGAGGGGATTAGGGCAAAGTAGCTGCTGCATTTATAATTTAAAGGAGAAGCAAAAAGATTGCAGCAAGGCTGGCTCCACTGACAGAAAATCATTTCTGTCACTTTCATACTGACAGACCAGTCATGAGGTAGAAGAATGGACCTGCTCAATTTGTCTGCTATCACACTGGACTTTCCTGGAATGTGCATTGCTATGGGAAAGAGGTTGGATGAAATCACCCATTGCCACATTCGAATGCTTCTCATCATCACAAGGTGTAAGTTCTGGTTCCTCCATGTTTGTTGATGTACCAAACTACTGACATATTGCCTGTTTGAATCACAATTGCCCCTAAACGAAGAGTGCCCTGGAAGGCCTGCAATGCTAAGAGCAATGCTCTCATCTCAAGAACATGGATATGCAAATTGGCCTCTTCAGGGGACCACGTGCCATGGACTGTTTTCACCAGGAAGTGTCCCCGTCACCCAATCTGGGAACAGTCTGTGGTCACTATGGCCATGGGTTGAGGTAGAATGAAAAGATGGCCTTGTAGAACCTGATATGACTGAATATACCACCAGAGGTGTCCCTTGCATGACTGAGTGATTCATTACCAGCATGTCAGCAGAAATAAGAATCAACCACTGTGTTGCAAGCATCCAATGAAGAATTCTCATATGAAATCTTACTACAGGAACTAAGATTATGGCAGCTAACATTGACCGCTAGGCTTGAAGGATCAACCAGGCTGAAATCTTGGTATTGTGAATTATTTTCATGACCTAGAATCTGACAGTCTGAACTCTTGACAGAGGAAGAAAAGCTGTCACAGATATCATACTGAAGACTGCTCCTATGATTTCCAAAGTTAGTGTTGGCTATAACTGACACTTCTCGTAATTTATGGTTATCCCCAGATGAGAACAAATCTGAAGTACCTGATCTCTTGCTCTTATCATATGCCTGGTTGGGGTGGTAATGAGCAAGTCATCTACATATGGAAACACTTGGAATCCCTGCAGTCTTAAGTAAGCTGCTACCACTGCCATGCATCTGGTGAACTCCCTGGGAGCTGTGGTGAGGCCAATGGGCAGTACTGTTATTTGACAGTGACTGGCTCAAAGCCAGAAGTGTAAATATCTTCTGGATTGTGTGCTCATTTTTATGAGAAGGTACATATCCTGAAGATCTACTGCACGCATCCAGTCATCTTTGCCCAGGAAGTGTAGAATGGACTCCACCATGACCACCTGAAACTTTGTATGTTGAACTGACTTGTTAAAGGTACTGAGATCCAAAACTGGTCTCCAGTCCCCTGTTTTCTTTGGCATTAAAAATAACCTTGATAAGTTCTGGAATCTATCTGGTCTGGTGGGACCTCTTGGATGACTCTTTTTTTTCCTAGCAGCTTTTGTATTTCTAGTGCTGCTGCTTTCCTCTGAATGTGTGGAACATCAGGAATTTTGCATACTGTTGGGGGTGGAAGGCAAAAAGGAATTATATAACATCTGGAAATAATCCTCTGCACTCAAGCATCTCTTGTTACATCTTGCCAGGCTCTCTGGTGCAGGTATAGTTGACCCCCAATTGCCTCCACAGGGAGACAATCAGGCCTCCTTTCAGGAGCATTGATAGGGTCTGTCAGATAAAGAATATCTAGACCCCTGGTTTTGCGGGCCTCCTCCACCATATGGGTGTTGTAGTCCATTAGAGTCCCCCCTTCTACTACATATGTGTCCTGGAAAGGACCCTGGGACCTCCTGAGCCACATTTTCTGGCCACCTAGAAAAGGATCTTTGAGGGGTCAAAAATGTATGCCACTATAAAGATGGTCTTTCCATCTTTTTCACACCTGGAGTGCGTCCCCTTCACTTTTGGGCCAAACATGAACTGCCATCAAAGGGTGCATTGACAAACAAGGAAGTGAAAGGCTCCACTAAATCACATAAGTGCATCCAGGCAAGTCGCCTAATGGATATGCCTGATTTTGCTGCCCTTGAGACATCTTCGGTTGCATGCGAGATAAGCCTCATGGATGAATCTGAAATGGATTGGAGGGTAGTCAACTGAGAGGCCACAGAAAATTGAGCCTCAGCAGTAATGGTCTCAGAAAGAGATTCTGAAAGTTCCTTTGCAGTCTAGTAAAATGTGCCAAATAGCTCAGCAACCTAAGGGCAAAAGTCTCTGATGCATATACATAATTTGCAAATCAGTCCATCGCCCTAGACTCCCTGGTAGGGGGATGAGCAGATGAACTTTGTTCAACAAGTTCCTTCTTGGTGGCTGCTGGCACAACCATGGCATTCATGGGCACCCCCTTACTCCAGAATTCCTTCCTGACAGGTGGTCCCAGAATCCGATCTGGACTATTAGGGATTGGCTCAACTGAGTCAGGTTCCTTTCACACTCGCTTAGAGACAAAATCAATGAGCTCATCGGCAAGCTGGCTAACCCAGGAGGTACACAGGCCAGCTCCAAAGACATCCTGATTCCTCAGGTGAAGGGTTGCTGCAGGACCAACCACCTCTATGCTTAAGGATCTCAAGGATGTCTCCAAATGAGACATTTTCCAGAGGTGATCGTGGGGACCCTTCTCCCTCATCAAAATTAGTATCCTCAGTGAGTAACTCTTGAGGAGAGTCTAAGCGCCTCCTTTTGCACTTCCTAAGTACTGCCTTGGTGGGGTGTTCTGGTGAAGTGTTGGAAGAGATTGTAACATTCTGCTGGGTGGTCTGGAGACCTTCAGCTGCATGTCCCTGTGGCATAGAATGATGTGGCTCTAAGTGCAGACACATTTGGGAACCAGACTGAAGATCCGAGGGGGTTGGATCTATCCATCCTGGTTGAGCAGACAACAATCTCTTCACTACCTTGAAAGCAGATCGCTCCGAAGAGAAGGAAGACATCGGCTCTGAGAAGGCAGGCTTCTGGACCACTGCCTCTCTATGCCCCAAGAGCAATCTCCCTGAGGAGAAAGTTGGAGATGAGCTATCCAATGCCGAGGGTCTGAAAACCCTGGAGTCAACTCTGATGCCTCAGACCCAATAAAGCAGCTTCGGCTCGAAGAGTCATCCAGATCCGATGTCAGAGACGGTAAACTCAGAGAAAGCTTCAGATCAGAAGATAAAGGTATCTTTGGATATGAGCTGGATGGGTCTATATTACCAAAGCGAAAAACCCTATTCCCAAATACCTAAACGTCGATACCTATACTGCGAACCGTGAAAAAAAAATATTCAACTGTCATAGTCAGCCAACCCCACCATCGGCTACATACTACTTACCCAAAGAAAATAAATAAACCACACACATACACTAACCAAACCCTACTTCTAACCTAAGGTAAAGCACCAAAACCCTACCTCTAACCCTACACTAAACCCCACATACACAGCTAACTATGCACTATCCTTAACCCCTCCTTAACCCTAAGGTCCGTAACTACCGCACACGTCCCCTACACACATACACCCAAACAAAATAAATAATCCACATACACACATTTAACAAAACCCTGCCTCCAACACTACACTAAACCCCACATACACAACTGCCCCACATACACAACTATCTATGCACTATCCTTAACCCCTCCCTAACCCTAAGGTCCATAACTACTGCACACTTCCACTACAGACATACACCCAAACAAAATAAACAATACACATACATACACTTAAAATAACCCTACTTCTAACACTACACTAAGCCTTACATATATTACTTACACTTACCTTAACCCAAATTCTAACACTAAAGTCCTATCTATCGCACACTTACCTTACGGAGCTATACTGCAGACGGGCCAACCAAAACAAATCGACATTTTGCAATTCGCGGTTTTGTACGTTCGGGATTTCCATACTTCGCGCAATACGGGTCAACATCTTCGTATTCACTCATACGGTTTTTCGCATTCATAATATTGACCCGAGCTGGACAGATTCAGAAGGTTTGGATCCAGGAACTCTGAAGCAACTGGTTAGATCAGAGAAGAAGCAAGTAATGGTGGTGTGGTAGATGGATGGGATTCCTGACCCAAGGGGGTAGGAGCCAGAAGAACACCCATCTGTATCTGTGCCGAGAGGAACAACCTCATCATTCTGTCCACATCTTCCTCAGCTAACTCCTGGAAGAAAGAGATGAAACAAGGTACGCTGACCTGGAAATACGCCTTTCCAAAAAAGAGAGGGAACCCTGGAAGGTACTGGTCCAAATTTGGAGAGTATCTAGTCCTAGGTGGAACCTTTGGATCTCTCGATTTCTTGGTCAGATACAAAGGAGAGTGGCTCTGAACAAGTTTAAGATCTGGTCTAGGCTTTTTCTTCAGCAGCTGCAAAGATGGCATTGAGGAAGTAGAGGGTCTCAGAGACTTAAGTCAGAGACTCCTTAGTTTTTGTTTTGGGGGACTGAGCCCCAGAAATAGCTTCAATAAAGGTAGACGGAAGCAAACCCTTTAATATTAATTTATTCTTCCTGTCAGCCACCGCTCTTGGATTGAAGTACTTACAAATTAAACAATCCCCTAAGAGATGTTGTGGGCCAAAGAAGTAAACACATAAGACACGGGCATCTGAAAGGAGCAGTTTCTGCCCACACTTTCAACACTTTTTGAATCTGGAGGGTCCTTTTTCAGACATACCAGCAACAAAAGAAAAGATAAAGAAAGAAAAGTGAAATCCTATTTTTTTTTTTTTTTAAGGAGAATAAAGGGATTTTTTTAAAAGGAAAATAAAGGGAATAAAGTGAGTACCAGCAGTGGTATTAGACACTACACTGGCATGTAACAATAAAAGAAAAAAAAAAACAAGGAGAGAATTACCAACCATGGTATGAAAATATTACACTAACTGTAAGAGGGTAAGGGAGTGATATAATAATTAGATTTACAATAGAAAATGAGAACTGTTGATAAAGAAAGACACTTAAATGAGAAAACTCAAGAGCTAAATCTGACCATGTCTTTTCACACAAAGCAGCAAATGAGATTTGGGGTATGTTAGGGGTTGGTGTATTATGGATAAGGGAGGAGCTTTTTGGTGGCCACAAGCTTTAGTAATGGCCAAATCAGATCTGAAGATTGAATCCAAACCCAACAGTTGAGGACAGAATGAAAACTGACAACATCAGATCCAACTTTAGGCTCTGCAAAGATTTTGGTTGGAATAGTCCAAAACCAGATAGTGATGCAGGCGAACGGATCCTTCAGCAACAAAATGAAAGTACAAAATGTAAAAAGAGAAGGCTCCAGACCACGGCACATAAAATCTTAACATTTTTAATGGACAGAGTAGAAGGTGAGCTCATTCGCAGCTGTAAGCTGCTTCATCAGACAATCATCACAGATAACCATCAACTATTTAAATCAACATCAACCAATGGAAAAATAAATGCAATTAAACTTGAAAAAGGTTTTTTAAAGTACTAAATCATCCTTATATCATATCATATTCCATTAAATGAATACATTGCATAAGATAACCATGGTTAATATAAATATAAAACATATAAAATACAAATACAAATAAAAAGTGTAGATATCTACCATATTAAAACATAACATTTTGTGTGGATTACCTTGGAAGTGGTCTATTCAACAATATGGGCTTAATGGATATTTTCTCATTAAGTCCCTTGCCCATATTAGCATGCATTCTATTAATCCAGTCCAACTCTTTTGTTTCAACCTTATTCCTCATGTCACCCCCTCTATATCCCGGGGATATAGTTTCAATAACCATAAATATGAAAATATGTTCTTTACCTTTCTCTAAAACATGTTTTGCTAATGCATTTATTTCAACTTGCCTAGAAATATCATATAGGTGCTCTCTTACATGATCTCTCAACCTACATGTAGTCATACCCACATAGAAAGAATGGTATACTACACAGTATGCCAAATATACCAGATCAGTGGCATTACAATCAGCTATTAATCTGAAATAGAGTGTCTTTTTAGTATCTAGATATAAAAATTTTCCAGTGGTATCTAAGCACTTACAATAATTGCATTTTTTACATGGGAAAGTTCCATATTCATGTTGGACTGCATCTGTCTTATTCATCTGCACATATTTTGCACCTCACAAAATTCTTTTCAGGGATTTTTTATTAAGATAGATGCAGACAGGATAAAGCATTGTACTGGTACTATAAGAAACAATGTATTTGACTGTTTGCAGTCTAGAATTATAGACTTAGATCTTTATAACTATTTTATAGTAGATGAACCTGTCATACCTATAATCCAAGGACAGCCCAAGATACATAAACATTCATGATACCCCCCAATGAGACTCACAGTCGCAGGACAACGAAGTACAGAACCCTTATCGATATTTGTAGAGCAACATCTTAAACCCTTATTGGCAAAGAATAAATATGTACTAAGGGGCACAAAACATTTTTTGAATGATTTGTATGAGCATGTTAAACATGCACCACCTACTAAACAATGTTTGATGGTAAATCTAGATGTCCAGTCCCTTTTCACAGTCTTTCCTAATGACATAGGGATTATGTTTATGAAACAGTACTTGATGGAAGATGGCACATATACCATTAAAGTTATAAACCTATTGTGTCTATTAGTAGAGCTGATACTAGAGAATAACATATTCTTATTTGAACAACAACTTTATAAGCAAATTGATGGCGTAGCTATGGGCACCTCGTGCCAATAGTTACACCAACATTACTATGGCTGTGTGGGAGAATCAGCATATTTTGAAGGAATATATGAGTAATATTGTTTTCTTTCGGAGATTTGAGGACAACCTCTTTCTCTTGTGGGAAGGAGGCGCCAGAGGACTTACTACATTCCTGAGTTTTATCAATAGTAGTACTCATTTTCTTAAATTCACTGCTCATAGCTCTAATACAGCTATAAATTTTTTAGATGTCAATATACATAGGACACCTGAAGGTAATTTTGAAACAGAAATTTTGAGAAAGGAGTGCTACAGGAATACATTTGTTCAACGGAACAGCATGCACCCACATGTATTTAAAAATGTAATGAGAGGACAGGCCCTTAAGACAGCAAGACTTACAGCTAATGATGACAAGTTTAAAAATGAGTTGTCCAGTTTAGGAAACAATTTCATAGAGAGGGAATATGCCCAAAAGGAAGTAGAAAAAGTAATAACAGAAACACTAAGAGCAAAGGAGGGGAAGGGACAACCCTACTTCTCCAGCTCTATGAATAATGAACAAAGTGCACAGTCAATACATAATGTTATGAGAGTGCCAGTTACTTAAGCTAGTAACATTAAGTTACTTTTAGATGTCTATGAAAGAAATTGGAATATACTGTATGCAGACGAACATGTAAAAGGGGTAGTGGGGGATGTTCCCCAATATGCATACAAAAATAAAAAATCCCTGAAGAGAATTTTGTGTGGTCCAAAATATGTGCAGATGAATAAGACAGATGCAGTCCAACATGAATATGGAACCTTCCCATGTAAAAAATGCAATTATTGTAAATGCTTAGATACCACTGGAAAGAAATTAGATCCAGATAGTAAAAACACACTCTTTCAGATTAATAGCCGATTGTAATACCACTGATCTGGTATATTTGGCATACTGTGCAGTATGCCATTCTTTCTATTCTATGTGGGTATGACTACACGTAGGTTGAAAGATTGTGTAAGAGAGCACCTATATGATATTTCTAGACAAGCTGAAATAAATGCATTAGCAAAACATGTTTTAGAGGAAGGTAAAGAACATATTTTCAAATTTATGGTTATTGAAACTATAACCCCGGGATATAGAGGGGGGTGACATGAAGAATAAGGTTGAAATAAAAGAGTGGACTGGATTAGTAGAATGCATGCTAATATGGGCAAGGGACTTGAGAAAACATCCATTAAGCCCATATTGTTGAACAGACCACTTCCAAGGTAATCCACACAAAATATTATGTTTTAATATGGTAGATATCTGCACTTTTTATTTGTATTTTATATGTATTCTATTTATATTAACCATGGTTATCTTATGCAATATATTCATTTAATGGAATATGATATGATATAAGGGTGATTTAGCGCTTTAAAAAAACTTTTGCAAGTTTAATTGCATTGATTTTTCCATTGGTTGATGTTGATTTAAATAGCTGATGGTTATCTGTGATGATTGTCTGATGAAGCAGCGAAAGTGCTCACCTTCTACTGTCCATTAAAGATTTTAAGATTTTATGTGCCGTGGTCTGGAGCTTTCTCTTTTTACTTTTTGTACTTTCATTTTGGTTGGAATATCTACCTAGGGTTTCAAATATCAAATATTTGTCTTTCTGCTTGAAAATGGATGGTGTCAACACACGACCTATAGCCTGTGGTTCTGATGCTGCCCCCCTGCATTGGTGCTGGCTTCTCTACTTTTAAAGCTGGGTCAGCCAACATGACAGATTCACTTTGGACACTTTTGTTACTGGAGAGTCTTTAAAGCTGTTTTATCCATCAGAAAAACAGAAAGACATTTTAATATACACATTTCCTGTATTTGTGTCTTTTTTAATTGGATGCGTTTCCTTTCTCTTTATTTCCCTTCCATGACTGATGAGCCAGAATGTGAAAGCCTATTATGTGATATGTTTTTATGTGCATTTTCAGGCTTATATTATTTTCTCTTAGCTAATAAAAGATAGTGTAAAGCTTTACATCATTTACATATTACAGCTTTACTGAACTGCCTGCAATAATCAGTTACTGAAAATGTGATCTGCCCTTTGACAAAACAGGCGTTTAGGGCAATCTGCCTTTCGCAAGCACACATGACAGATTTCTATGAAGAGGCCACTACCACACAATGAAAATCTGTAGACATACTCTCACTATGTAGACAAAGGATAACATTAATTAACAACAGATAGGAAAGGCCTAAAAATAATGACCTTGCAATGCTAAAGAAAATATTTGAGCAAGTAACAGTTTTGAAATAGTGAGAAAAACAATCCAAACATAAACTGATGTTGCTTATGAAGCAACCATGCCTCCATGAATGCTATTGTTAACACTAATACTAACATGAGATTTGTGCTTGCCTGCACCAAAAGAGAGATAGCTCACTGCTGGGTAACCCAACTTTTTTAAGTTAGTACTGCAGTGATTCTCTTTAAAGTAAGATTACAAGTGACAGTGAGCCTGAGTGGCTGGAGGTACTGTAAAAATAATTTTGCCATGGAAGTTAATACATAGCGAAAGCTGCTTCTGACTAAAGTTGCTTCAGAGTGGTGGAAAGCAGAGCACTATATTAAGTTGAAATTGTTGCAGTTTCTGCAGGTTTTGTATCAGATAAAGTGCAGTATATTGTGTGTTTAGGAATAGTTGTCATGCGCAATCCTCTGCTATAAATGCAAGCTTCAATGTTAGTACAGTTCCATCTGGTCTTGCACTGCCAAGAATGCACTACATTTCTTGTTCAAAGATAGTTGTCATGCACAGTCCCTACTACGTCTCAGAACTGCAGCTTAAGTAGATGGAACCAAATCAGGAGGACCATGCTCAGAAGGCAGCCATGGGTAAGAGCTGGCTGCAGCAGAGATAAGCCACAAACTAAGATTTTCCATTTCAGGGAAAGGTAGTAAGGACATGAAACTAAAACAAAGATCAGAAATGAAAAGAAAATTCTGCAACTACTGGGAGTGAATCACTGACTATAGACCTCAAATATGGAAAAGAGCCATGGGAACTCTGAACACTATTGCTGACAAGCTCCATAAGGCTTAAAATAAACTAAGCCTGAACCCATCTCTGTGAGGCAACCCTAAAGTCTGTAATCTTTTCTCTCATCTAACTCTCTAAAGAAAGAAACTGTGGCTATATACTGTGTTCAGAACCACCCATATAACAGGCATGTACTACACCACATGTAAGCAGGATGCCAAACACAGCCAAGAACAAACCCAGAACACTTTCACCACCACAAAACCCAGAGTAGGGCTACTATAACCAATTATCCAAGCAGGAAAACACCAGACAGCTGTAATGCTGAAGGACTATGTTACCACTGTTGACACCTCAATACGGACACTGATAAAGTGAGGTCCAGTCAGAAGCAGCCTAGGATGAAAGTGCTGAACACCTTGAGACAAGGCAAAGAAAACACCTCTATTACTCCAAAATGCTGATGCGTTAAAATGCATCCATTCTGTTTACAGAAAGATCCCCATATGAGCAACATTAGCAGGGCATAAATGTGACCTTTCCAAACTTTACACAATGTTGTCAAGGATGAAACAGCTTAAGGCCAAAATAAGAAATAAGCCCATCTCCCCCAACTCCATGAGGACCAGGAACAAAAACGAGTGCAAATTTCCCTCCCTACTGCCCCAATAGAATGGTTTCAACTTGTCTATTGGCATTCAGTGAAAGAGATTGTATTAGCATCTCTTCCAACACGAAATAGTGTGGCAGAGAAAAATGTAGCTAGGGCTGCATAAATAATTTCAGAATACAGGTGATTTCTGTACCATCCAGAGCACATCTTTTACTGCTAATGACTGAACAGGTTTAACTGACCCCCCACAAAGTACAGTTAAGTGAGAACTCACCAAAACTGTATATGTTAGGAGTGGGGTCACCACTGCAGTAACAATCATAAAATATGGGAATCCATCATAGGCCGACAACCATCTCACCAGCCTACCTTCCAGAGCTCTTTGTGTATCAGGCTGCAGACCAACATCAGTTATGTGTGCAGATGTATTCTGGTGACCCAGGAGAAAGCTGCATTAGCCTGCTCCATCTCCTGTTCTTTTATGCCTGCAAACCTCACTGAGGTTATGTCTCGTGAATGGAAGAAATTACTTTTTACAAACCTTAGGATGGCAAGTTCCTTTCTGATCCCAAGGAAAATGAGGGGCAATCCTTCAGTGTAGCCACAGGTGGACTGCTCTCCTTAGGAAATGCTTAACTAATACTTATCCTGTTAAGATTCAACGTAGTGAAAGTTAAGTAGACTTGCTTGCAGGGGGGAGGGCAAGATCTCTGAAATGAGAAGGCCCTCTTTTAGGTACCCCAATACAAATCCAAGGCATATGTCAGATAGACTTTGCATGCTTCAGCAGAAGAATGTTCACCCTTCACTCCACCATTTTACAGCCTTCTGACACTCCATCTTTAGAGAAACAGTTGTTTAATTGGACAAAAGTTACAGTTTCCTAAGTGAAAGCACCAGAATCAGAATGACTGCTGATACTGATGTCTTTAAAATGAGATAAGAGAAATGACAGGAGTTTTTATGTGCACTGCAACAATGGATGGATGTAAGCAGGCTGAAAGTTCCAACTACAAGCAGGCAAAGTAGGCATTTGGAGGAGGCAAGTAGAAGTGGTATGTTTGCCAAAGGCAAAATTTAATAAAACTATGCTATACTAGAAACAAAACAATGTCACAAAGACACAAGCCCTGGGTAAAAGTATTACAACCACAGATATATGAAGCAGTAGAGGCAAGGTCTTTGATAACTGACAGCCAAGGGATTATTTATGATCTAGTAATGCCAACTTAAGCTAGCCTGCATTGGTAAAACGTTTTACTTTATAAAGAAAATAATGGGTGTGACCGAGGAAGGTGACCCACCCTAGGGAAGGGGGGGCCCAGGGGGGGGTTGCCTATGTGATTAGAAAATCCGCCCCCTGAAAGACTGTGTTATGTCTAATTTGTGCCACATAGTATAGGAAAGAACTTTGAAGGATTTGGAGCTCGGTCTGATAACCATGTTTTCATGTTAAAAAACTTTTTAATTTTCAACAATGTACCTCACTAGGCACTCATCTGCCATATTAATAAAGGACTGAACCTCTACTGAATGTCTTCAGAGTGTGATTTTTTTAAAAACACGGATTCTTCAATCCCAAAATGCATGTTTTTTGCTCCTTTTCAACAAGACCCAGAAAAAACAGACTGTGGACATGGCACTGATGTATCCCACAGGCGAACAACGTGGATAAGGCATAACTCATTCATATTTCCAAACCTAGTTCTGGACCTGGAACATAATTGACTGCTACACACCCAGCAGGTAAAAGAAGGAGTTTTTTTGCAAGTTTTTCCCCCTGACTAAGGCATTAGTCAGGGACGCTGTCAATCATGTTCTTGTGAACTTTTACAATTTTTTTTTTTTTTTTTTTTATGATACAGTACTTGTTCTTGTTTTGGTAGTTAACTTTGGCAAAAAGGAAGGACTGGTTCACTATCTTTGGTAGAAAGAAAGAACTGGTTTGAAGAAAAACTCTGTCCTTATGAAAAATAATATATGGAGGCTTACATGAAAGGAACTGGAGTTCTGATACTGTCCAAGCAGAAGTAGCTGCCACTAAGAATAACATTTTCCATGTTAGGAACTGATCATCTACCTTGGCTGCAGATTCAAATGGTGGCTTAGTCAGTTCTTGAAGTGAAACAGTATTATCCCAAGGAGGGGTAGGATCTCTAAGAAGAGATCTGAGAAAAAAGGTACCAGTCAAAAAGGCCTTAGATAGTCCGAGAGACGCAATTGGGGGCTGATTCTCTCCAATATAGAAACTAAAATAGCTGGCAAATGGACTTTGATAGTACAAGTAGCTGTGACCGTTCTAAAAAAGATAGACTAGAAAGTCTAATCCTGCTGTAAGGGGCACCAAGAACGGATCTAAGTTCCTTTGAGTAGCACAAATAGGGAATCTTTTCCATTTGCTTTGGTAATTTTTTCTCAAAGACAATCTCCGGAATGGAATAAGAAACTGGGTCACTTGGGAAAAATGTCTGGATTGACTAGCCATCATTGGAAGCAATTTTTTTAGGGCCTGAATGCCCAGAAGAGGCAGGCAGGATGGGTGGGAAATTAGATCTGGGCTGGGACCCCGCATTGACAATGTTTCAGATGAGGCCAGAGACACTGTTACCAAACTTGTACAGGCCAAGAGGAGACAATGAAAATCACAGTGACCTTCTTCTCTGAATACATTTTGTGATGAGAAGAGTTGGGGGAAGGCATAAAGGAAACAGGAGGGCCAGATGTGGATAAGAATGTCCCTGGGCAACTCCCCCTCCAGGGGGATCAGGGAGAAGAACCTACTGCATTTGGTGTTGTGGGTAGAAACAAAAAGACTGCAGCATGGATGACCCCATTGGTGGAAGATCTGTTCTGCCACCTTTTGAGTGAAGGCCCACTCGAGAGGCAAGATGATGGATCTGTTTAAACAGTCCACTAGTTCATTGGACCTCCCCGAAACATGTGTTGCTAGAAGAAAGCAATTGGAAGATATTATCCATTGACAAACCCTCATGGCTTCTCAGCATAACAGATAAAAGTGGGCTCCGCCTTGCTTACTGATGTACCAGACTACCAAGTGCCAACATGTTGTCGGCCTGGAGAGACATCTGACCTTGACGAAGGGAGTCCTGGAAAACCTGCAATGCTAGGAGAACTATCCTCATGTCTAGAATTTTGATATGGAGATTGGACTTGGAGAGGGAACATGTGCCTTGGACTTTCTTACCCCTGTAGTACTCCCACCCCCACCCTGTCTAGGAAGCATCCATGGTCACAGTGTCCCTGGGCTGGGGAAAAATCAAATGGGCAACCTTACAGTACCGTAGGGGATTCAAGCCACCAGCAGATGTGAGTCCTGCAAATGTTCATCAGAAATATTTGGAAAGACACAGGTTGGCACCTGATGGACCACTCCACTTCCAGGGTTTACTGAAGTACTCATATGGCATCTGGAGTGAGGGGACCAAAACGATGGACAAAGCCATTGAACCCAGAAGATGAAGAATCATTCTTGCCATTGGTTTCTGAGATGAAAGAATGACTGGAGCATGACTATAAAGTGCAGGCAACCTGCTCTCTGAAAGGATCGCTGTTTGCTGAACTGTGTCCAAATGTGCTCCTATGAAGTCTAGTACTTGTACAAGATGGAATTTAGACTTGTCCTGGTTTACTGAGATGTCAAATATTGAACAAACTTGGAGCAAGGAGTCTCTTGCTTGGATAACTAGATTCCTGGAAGGGGTGGAAATGAGCCAGTCATCCGAATACGGGAACAAGTGGAACACTTGCAGCCTGAGGAATGCAGCTACCTCTACCATTCATCTGGAGAACACTTGGGAAACTTTGGTGAGGCCAAAGGACAGGGCTCTGAAATGGAAGTGACCGGATCCCAGCCAGAAGTAAAGAAATTTTTTGGATCCCCTGTCCATCTTGATATCATAATACACCACATCCTGTAGGTATATGGAACACATCCAATCACTCACTCTCAATAGTGGGAGAATGGACTGAACTGTGATCATCCCGAACTTCTGACTGCTTGGCATGTTGGTTGAGGTGATTGAGGTCCATAATTGGCCTGAGGTTCCTGGTCTTTTTGGCACTAAAATGAATCAGAGTAAGTTATGGGCACTAACTGATGTAATGGGACCTCTTGGATTACTCACTTCTTTAGCAGTTTTTGTAATTCTTTGAATGCTGGCAATCTTTGAGATGGTGGAATGTTTGGCAACTTCTTTGAGTTTGAGGAAGGGACAAAAAGGGATGCAATAGCCTCTGGTTATTATCCTCTGCACTCGCTTGTTGTTTGTACATCCAGGCTTTGAGGTACTGGGATAGGCACCACCAACTGCACCCACAGAACAATGGTCAGACAATCCTTCCAGAGTGCCGGTAAAGCCTCTTAGTGAAGGGACCTCTGAAACCTTGGTTTTGTGGTCCAACTCTGTGCCTCGTGGGCGACATCCATTATTAGACCCCCCCTCCTGCCTCAGGAAGGTCTGTCTCCATAAGTTTTAGGAGATAACCTTGGGATTTCCAGAGCCATAGTTTCTTACCCCCCTTTCTGGTTCCTAGAGATTGACCTCTGAGAGGTACAGAACTGTTTTCCAACTGCAGAAAAGGTCTTTCCAGCTTGCTAATTTTTGCTCACGATTTCTTTCACTTTAGGCCCAAAGAGTATTGAGCCATCTAACAGGGAATTAATAAAGGACATCCTGAAGTGTTCCTCAAAGTAACAGAGGCACAAACAGGCATGTCTACTAATGGTAATGTCCATGCCTGCAGCTCTCAAAGCACATTCAGTAGCATTAGAAACAAGATTCATTGAGACTGGATAGTGACTGTAGGGTGGCTAACTGAAAGTCCAAGGTTTTCCTGTCTTCTACAGATATAGAACCAGAGAGGGACTTGGAGATTTCCTTGGTCAAATCCCTCTGAAATCTTCTGATCTGTACCATGTAATTCAGCACCCTCACAGTGAAGGTAGCTGAAGCATAAATCCACTTGCCAAATTTGTTCAGCACCCTTAACTCCCTGTTGGGGGGGGGGGTGGACAGAAGAGCTCTCCTTTGAAAGCTTTTACTTGTTGGCCACCACCACTACAGTGGAATTCACGTCTTGCCCCCTTGCTCTAATGTTGGCAATCTTTTGGGGAGCCCAAGTACTTGTCTGATTTACAGAAATTAGTTCAGCCATGTCCAGCCCCTTCCAAGCCCACTTAGAGATGAGCTCCACTACCTCATCAGGAGGGGAACTACCCAAGATGTAGCTTAGCTGGGACCTGTAAGCTTGTTCCCCTAGATGCAACGCCAAAGGTCTGGCTCCAGGATCCTTCTCACTCCATTGATATTGGAGCCATATGGGTCAAGATGAAGCTGGAGTAGAAGTTAGCCAGATCTTCGGTTGTGGTGTGGACAAGTTCTGGGATGTGCTCGGATTCATAACTCCTGAGTCTGACAAATGGACCCAGGTAGGAGCTACTACAGGATGAGGGGAAGATACATAACTCTTGGGTACAGATGAAGCTGGAAGGACCTCCAGCTGAATCTGGGTCCATAACAATTTCATCATGAAGTTCATATCTACTTCAGAAAGGCTCCTGGTTTATCAAAATGACTGCAGGGTGGAAGCAGTGGAAAGAGGGTCTCAATGACCAATGGCAAACCCTCTCCTGAAGAAAGGGTGATCGGAAATGAGGAGAAACTGGTTTCAGTGAAAAATGTGGCTCTGGGAGAGGAGTCTTGGATCCATTCAGAATTGACTCAAAGAAAAGTGCCAGATCCAAAGATATGGGAAGATCTAGGAGCCGGAGCTGAGGAAACAAGAGAGGATGAAAACAAATCTGGAGAATGCTTTCTCAATTCCTTAGTCTTCTCCTTATACCCAGTGACTTTTTCCCCATTAGATCTGCCCACAGAATTTTTAGTAGAAGGGTAAGATCCAGTATCAGCATGCTAAGATTTGGACAATTCTCCCACAGGGGCAAGGAGAAGTCCCTTAAGAATAAGTTTATTTTTCCTCTCCACTACTACCCAGCTAGCACAGGCTGTATATATGGAACACTATTCATCCAAGTGTGCAGCCCTGAGGCAGTATACACATTTTGAGTGTGTGTTCAAAGTGAGGATCTTGTGGCCACAGGCCATACATTTTTTTAAAACCCAAAGGCTTCTCAGCCATAAGTGAGAATCTCACTAAAAAGGGAGAAACAGACAATAAGACAGTACCACTATCCAAAAGCAGACTAGAATATAAAGTTTCTTTTTTTTTTATTAAGTTAGACAGGAAAGATGGTGCTGAGGTGCAAAGAAGTATGAGGGGAAATAAAAATCCTTATAAACACCTATATAAAACAACTATAACAGGGGAGATAGGGTATTTAAATATTCATAACTGAGTGATCAAAGAAAGTGATAGAGGAAAAAGTCAACAATGAAAAATTCTCTAACAAGATTTTACCCACGCCTGAACAAGGAGATCTGCATCTGTCTCTAACAAGCAGTAAACAAGATCTGGAGTAATGCTGGGTTTTGCGGGGGGGGGGGGGTTATGGATAAGGGGAGAAGCCTGTGCTAAGGTCCAAAGTCTTCAGTTGCCAAAGACAAATCCGAGATTGGATCCGAAGACCCATTCATTAAGTAGTAGATGGAAGAGAAAAATCAGATTCCCGTGGTACACAATGACAGTCTCAACAAAATAAGTTTCCTAGCATAAGTAACATTAGTTTCACAGAAAGAAAGACTTGTTTTCATCAGAAACATTCAGCAAAAATTCCAAGAAAGATCCAGCTAAGCTAGAATCTTCACTGTGCAAAACTTTAAACCTTCTGCAGTGAAGGGCCATGGGATATAGGCAAGTGACCTCTTGAGCGCATACCAGTGTTTCAGCTACATGGCTTTCGATTACCCATGACTTTTTACTTATTATTTATCAAATCTTTATTAATACATTCAGGCCAATAAAGCCAAACCTTACTAGCTGTAGACAAGCATGTTTTGGGTTTTATTTGGCCTTGCCAGAACAGGACAAGTTGATTCCTTGACTATACTTTAAAAACACAGAGCTTAAAATTAAGCCTGGTGTCAATAAATATTACGATGCCTGCAAAAATATTCCAAACATCCAAACCTCATGAAAATAAAAATAACAGAAGGCTTTCTTTAAAAAGGGGCTTATCTGCCTAGCCTTGAGGGACCACTAGCCAACTGTCAGCTCCACAAAGCCTAAAGAAGTAGCACACTTCTGCAGCAAGAAAGTTCTGAAGCTATTCCCACACCAACTGCTTTTTATATGGAGCTCTGCTACAGTGCATGGAAGGCACCCTTTAGCTTTGATAAGCTGGCTGCTTGGACATATCGTTAGCAGGATATAATCCTAACAGCTTAGGCTACTGCAACAGTGATCTAATATTGAGCATCAGTAAAAATGTAACTTTCTTTTACATCATGTCCCTCACTTTATTATGTACTTTGGCAGTAACTAGAGTTAAATGTCTACAGTCAGATAAATAATATTGATAACTACATTATTTTTCTTCTGGAGTATGTTAAATTTAAAAGGGAATGAGCTCAACTGGTGAACAGTGAAAAACCTACAATTCAGGTAACTCAAGAGTGTTCAAGCATCTCATGCAGCTGGCACTAGAAGATGGGTTTGTCTAATGGGAGGAGTAGCAGGTTATTGCTTTACCTCAGAGGAGGAAGAGCACAGACAAATGTGACTTGGGTGTGGGTTCTCGCTCCTCAAGCTGCCAGTAGATAACAGTTTTCATCTAGGGTGCATGAGAGCATGTACGCCCCAGGGAATACAAAGTGGCACCCATGATGATATGGACTGCACATTCCACCACCTAGGGAAGGGTTTAAGGCTTACAATACAAACTTCAGCTGTCCACATTGGTGAGGGCTTCCTTGTGGGCCCACAGACAAGTTGGGGAATCACCAGTGATTGTAGTGGGTATTAAAGAGCCATTTGGTGAACCTTAAGGCTACAGGGTAGGTTTGATGGTGGTATTGCACCTTTCGAGTGGGTCTTCAGGCTATCAATCAGGGCAGCTTGTAACATGAGGCTAGCAAGCTAGTTGGTGACAACAAGCTGCAAAGGAGGCTGATTGTTAAGCAACTTGCATGTCTGCCTTAAAGACAGGTCCTATCGTTGGCCCTCACCTCAGTTAGTGACCACACTGGCACTAACAGTGAATGGAATGAGGGTAACTCACCAGAGGAAAGGCTGACGGTTGGTAGGTGGGGAGGTAAAATAGCATTTTGAAAAGAAAATTAAAAGGGAGCATGGTAATATCACACAATACAAGTTCTAGATTATCAGTTATTTTGCAACTTCATTCAATGAAATATGCCCCAAACATCAAGTTCTTAACATCAGCAGCAAGTTATCTCCTCGTACATAAACACTACTACATTTAATATGCTGACAGGAAACATTCAGTCATCACTAATTCATTTTATGGCCAAAACGTAAAATCTATTTTTAATTTTTCCATCACTGAAGCCCTTTTACGATTGGGTAGATATAAAACAATCAAACAGCAGTTCCTGTTGGCAAGTTAAAATTGTTTTCTCGAACTGCAAACACTGTTTTTAAAACCAATGTTTCTCAATGAGTCTCAAGGCACCTACTTTAAGTTGTTTGCGTCTCCTTCTGTGCCAGTTATAATTATTATCTCAATCTGATGCAGAGATTTAGAGGAGACACATCTAGCTTTGTATTTAGAAATTCCTATATTTGCAACACACTAATAGAACTTAGTTTCACACAGTTCAAAATAAACTTGTCTTGGCATTACGGTACATAGTTAGAATGATTAATAATTAATTTTGAGTGACTGACAGTGGGCTGTTCCAAGATAACATTACTAGTTCAAACTTACTTAAATTGTGAATTGATTTAATTTGACAGAAACTAAAATGCTTTAATATCATACAGTTTTTAATCTTACTTTATGATCATTACAACTCCCAAGAAACTAAAGATTTTGAGTCTGTTTTTGTACTGATAAAATGCCCACTGCCAGAACAAAGTAACAACTTTTTAATCAAACATACATATTTACTTATTTTGCTCTACTTGTGTACCTTTGACTTTGGGCATCTCTGTATGCCTACTCTCAAAGGTTCCCAGACTACAGTGGCACCCAGTCTAACCCCTCACTAGGAAGTAGTTTCTCTTCAGGGAGAGCCTTATAAAAAAAGAGGCTACCACACACTTTTGAGTGGGATGGGGCCTGTTAATTAGCTGTCATACTGCAGCTCACAGTTTTTTTTCTTGTTTAGGCTCTACCTCCCTCGGAAGTGCTAAGCTTATGCCACCCAGGGAGGCATGCAATGGAACCAACACAGAAATTCACCCACCTACATGGAGATTTATTACTCTTTATCTGCTCTCTCTCCAGAGCAACTGCTCTGTTATCACTGCCCTTTACAACCACTGAAGCTTGCAAAATAGCCCTGCTCCCAGCAAGTCTCCAGACCCTCACACCCAGCAATGCTTTGTTATTCCTCTTCCATCCCTACCAGCACCAACAGGTTACAGAGTGACTATCAAACTCGATTACCTGAGTCATAGTCATGGGTTTACCCCCACTATGCAACAGACCTGGCAAATCAAAACATGCATTCAGTGACTACAACCATCACTGTCTACAGGAATATATGCACTTTTAAAATTCAATCATCAGGATCCATATTACACTACTAAATCTATCAAGAAAACCTCTACATTACATTTTTAAATTCAAAATGGTTAAGCTATTTTAAAAATGTTATCTCTTTTTAGAGTCAGAACCTTATCTGTTTTTAACTGTGACCTTTGATGTTGTTTAAATAACTCAAGAAAAGGCACCCGAGAAAGAATCAGCATTCACAACGTAAAATCAAATAAGACATGTTCTTTGATGCAGCTGCTCTAGTCTCTTACTTACATCAAAGCATTTGATTCTTCTTCACTCTGCGAGTCTGATGAACTGAAGATAAGTCGCTTTATAATCTTCAAAAGCTGCCCTACACTACTGCAGATTAATCCAACAAAATTTGGCTTCTTGGCTCAGTGGAAATCAGAACTAGTAAATACAGGAGATTTTAAATATACAATTCATATGCAAAGTACTGCATTTCAACAAACCTACAATACATATATTCTTAAATGGTTAACCAGACCACCACTGCTACATTTATTGTATCAGTAACAAGGAGCTATACAATCCTTATGCATATTTATAAATACTTTACTGAAAATAATCCTTATTCACTACTGGCAACTCAAGTGTGGCCTCCTATGAATTAGTGTATGCATCAACAACTATAGAATGTCAGCAATTAATATAGTTAAGATAAAACAGTCAAAAAAGTCTGCAGTTGATGCTAACAAATGCTGACATAATACATTTAAATATACAGAGCATAACATAATTCACTTAATCAGCAGCTACTCAGCTTTTGCAACTTTTAAGTAATTTAGCAAATTGTAAACATTATAAAATATAATGAATTCCACAAATGTTTAAGGTCAGAAGGTAAATGACAGCACTATAAAGGTGTTATTTCTAAGCAATAATGCTAAAAGCATTATGATATGGCTGATGTACCAAAAGATCCTCCCAAAATATTAAAAACGAATTTACAGCTACCTGTGGCTGCTTCGCAATGGGCTGCTATCCATTTCACTCTATCTAAAGGGCTTTGACTATGTAAGACAAAGTATTCAATGAATCACTCAGTAGTAGTTAAGTTAAACAAGCATAAAGGTCTGACAGAGAAAACACACCAGCACAAAAAAAATCAAAGACCCAGGCAAACTAGATTCACCACTGTATAACACATTACACCTGCTTTGAAGATGGCAAATGGGAAATAAGGACATACAAGTGTTTCAGTTCCATGAATTCTGAATACTCCCTGACATTTTTCAGTAAGTCTTTATTGATACATTCAGAACAATAATGCCAAGTTTCAATAGCTGCAGGCATGACATGTTTCATCCTTTTTTATAGGCTCATCACTACATAAGTGGACACATTGGTTTATTATCTGAAAACATCAAGGTGGCAGCAAAATTTCCCAAATAAAAAACATAAAAGCAAGGAAAATAGTCATGCAGAAAATCTACATAGGCACAAAAAAGACTTGAGCAAACCAGTATCTCCATTATGTAATACTTTAAATGTTTTTGAAGGAATTCCACTGAATGGCTTTATAGATAAGTACTACACTAGCAGCTGTTGTGAACCATTTTACGCCTAGCCAATTTCTCAAAGCTGAGAATCAAACCCTGTACTTTAAATCTGTGAGGTGAACACTTTAGCCATTATGTTAACTCCAAGCTGTTTATGAACATAGAAGTTTTTCAGCTCCTTGTCTTCTAAATGCTTTTTGATTTTTTACTTATTTATTTATATATTTATTTTGCAAGTCTTTATTGAATAAGGATTATTTGCAGTAAAGTGTTTGTATCATACACATAAGGATTATATAGCTCCTTGTTACTGATTCAATAAATATAGCAGTGGTGGTCTGGTTAACCATTTAAGAGCGTTTGTATTGTAGATTTGTTGAGTTGTACCATTAGCTTCAAACACAGCATGACATGTCTCACCCTTTTTCTGGGCTTATCTGTACAGCGTAAGTGGATAATTTGGACATTCTCTGAAAATATGTAGCTTATAAAATGTTTGATGTCTGTAACATTGGGTGGTGACTTAAAAATTTCCAAAATAAAAACCAAAACAAATAAAAAGTCAAAGAAAAACCATATATGCAAAAACAAATAAATAAAAAAATAAAACAAAAAGACCCAGGTAAACTAGAGTCTCCACTGTGTAATATCTTAAACATGCTCTGAAGGAGAATCATTCCAGGATAAGATGAACAGTACTTCTCATGACTTTAAAATGGTATCACTCAAAATCAGCGTCATTTTTAACACTAAAAACATGCTATTGCCAATCCACTGGGCAAAGTCTTAATATTCTGAAACCAAATTTTTCATCATAAGCTACCTGCAGTTGCTTAAAATCTATAGGGTTTGACTATACTTTATAGTACTTTAACTCTCAGAATCTCAATTTATATATTAACTTTCACCAAAAATCAGTAAAATGAAAACTCCCTCAAACCAGTGAAAGGCAAGGCCATTTATCACCCAGACTCCTAACTTTATGTTAACAACCCTGAGGTTATGGCACCTGAGGACAAGTTATACAATTTGAAAGGATAACCAATTGCTACAGAACACTGCCTTCCTTTTCTCCTCTTTCCTATGACCAAAACATGGCATACTATAATTTCAGCATGCATTCCCTTCAGCCAAGAAAAGTATTCAGCAAGTTGATCTGTGATCAGCTGAATGGTTTCCAATACAGAGTTTTCAGACAGTAATTTCTGAAGTACAAATGCGGTAATGGAAGCTAAGATCACTGACTGACAGGGTTCTGGTGAAAAATTTTTGCATCTCCATAGTATTAGCTTATTAAGTAACTTCAAGTAGCAGTTGCAGTCATGCCACAATCTTCTGTGTATGGCAAAAATTTTGTACAGTATTATAAGAGTTAAAACTAAAACATGTGAGCACAAAATTATATCATCTTTATCACGCGCATACTTTAAATAGAACTAGTTAAAATCTTTTCTATAATAACATGCAATTTCTGGATTGGAATAAAGGATACATTTCACAAAGCATATGTCATTTTTGGATTAGAATAAAGGATACATTTTACAAAGCATTGCTTCAAATAAAAATGACTAAAGCTGCCCATATAAGTTACTGGAAGCTTAAACCACACATCCTATCAAAGCTTAAGCACACAACGAAACACATTTTAGAAAGTACAATAACTTAAGTAGTCACTTACTCTCATTAAAAGAATACCCAAATCCTTCAAGTGTAAGAGGAAAATCAAGCGCAGGCTCATCTTTCTTCATTAGTTCATCCAGATCTATTCTTGACAACAAATCTGAAAAAAGAAAATGTAGTATACATATATAACATAACACTACAACTCTGATGGAGAAACAAACCAAGACTATGCAAAGAAAGTACAGTTGTGTAATTTATACTTACTCATAACAGTGAATGTTCAAATTCCTTATGGCTGCAGTACCACTTAAGTTATATGGGTTGTTTCCTGTCTACAATACAACTTGCCATCTTCAGAAAGCTCTGCCCCTCCCCCGACAATGCCACTCTGACTGCTGATTGGCAAATCCAAAAAAGAGAAATCAGCAGTCAAAGTGAAGCTTTCTTCTGGACTTTTTTGCCTATAAATGAGAGAAGAGCCTAGCACCACTGAAAAAAAAACAACCAATAATAACAATAAAACATACAAAGAAGAAATAAACAAAGTCATACTTTATATCCCAACTACAACTATATACAAGAGTACCAGGATAAAGGGTGGATGTGGCCACAACAGCAAGGAATTCGAACATCTACTTTTATGGGTAAATGCAATTTGCACAACTGTACTATCTTCTTCATTCCCACTGCTGCAGTAGCCCTTAGACTATATAGGTTGATTACCAAAGCCTATCCAAACTGAGGAAGTATATTTGATGCAGGAGCCGCTGGAGGGTGGTTCTAGCAAAGCTTGACCTAGATCTAGAAAATTAATCTTGCTTGTAATGCTTTGTAAAAATATGTACAGATAACCCACAGGAGGGTGGGTTTGGCATAATGGTTAAAGTTATCACCTCATATACACAAGATACAGGGTTTAATTCTGTCCTCCAGTCAATGGCAAGGCTTAAAATAGCCCTTCAGAGCAGTTAGCCTAACGTTCAACTATGAAACTATAAACCATGTAGCTGCCTCTACAATATTTCTAGAGTCTACCCCTTTCCAGTATGCCATCAAAGAAGACAAGGCTATAGTGGAATATGCCTTGCTGCTACCTGGAACAGGTTTGCCATGGTGAGAAAAACAAAAAAATATACAAAGTCAAGAACAACCCCCTGAGAATTGTCTGTTTATACACAAGGTGTTCCTTTTTTTGACCCTTGATAAGAAATAAATAGCTGATCAGCTTTTCTAAAGGGCTTAGTTCATCACGATAGTACCTGAGCTGACTATGCACATCCAGGATACGCAGAATCCTGTCTCTCTTGTTGTCTAGGTTTTCTTCATCTCAAGCAGATTAGATTTCTAGAGTCACAGAGTCTTTTACACTATGGCTGCCACTCAAAAGATCTGAGCCATAAACCCAGTAAAAGCAGGTGATTTAGGGTCACTCACTATTATTTATGATTAACAGACTCTATTCATGAGGGCCATCCTATTTTTAGTAACCAGGACTCTGGGGATGAATTAAAGGAACTGAACCCAACATAGGAGGCCCTCACAAAAAAATTCTGGTACCTTCAGACAGGACTTCAACCCTCAGGGACTTAGAAGATCCTGGCTCCATCTTCTACTTATTTTGGCATGTTCCAGTTCATAAAAGTTATTTAACATCCACTGTATTAATGTGTTTCAACCTTGTATAACAGATAAAACAAAGGGGCAATGGTAAATCATTGAAGAAGAAATCAGCATCCAAAGGGCTCCCACCGAAACAGTCTGGTATGCACAACAGGCATTAATACCATTTAATCCCAAACTAACCACAGAGACCAATCTGACCGGCCTCTTTAAAATGTCACCCAATGAAACCAACTAGTACTCCCAACACCCCTTGTTCAACTACTTAATTAAGAGCTTCTGCTAATGTGTTTTAATTATTGATCTGATAAAGTATGTTAATTGATGAAAATCCTCATCCAAATAAATGTGGATCAAGGAAGCTTCTTAATGGCTCATCATTTGGTGTTTACTTATTTTATTATTTATTTATTTTATTTACATTTGTTTACCGGGAAATTCTGACAGGACACAGGTCCTTTTTCAGCAGAGGCCTGGGAAGAAAAGCTCCACAGATTGTAAAAATGAGAAATAATAATGACATTTAGTAACAAGAGACTTAGAATCTATTGCAGTTTTTTATTGGCTAGGTTTTGGAAACCATACTTATCTCTTACCTCTTATAGTGGTATACTAGTTTACATGGCTTAAAGTAAACTAGGATACCACCTTAGACATAAAAGGAGGATTAGTCCTCAAAGAAACCCTGTCTCTGTGAAAAATGAGTTTGAGTTGACTCACCATAAAAGTCTGCAGATACCCTTCTTGCAGAGGTCAGAGCAATTAGTAAAACTGTCTGCCATGTTAAGAACCTCAAGTCAGCCATAATTAAGATCCTAAGGGAGGGCCCACTGTTTTTCTTGGAGGCCTCTCATGCAAAACCCCTTTCAAAAACATTTTGACATGAGAATGCATTTAAAGATGAGTTGCTGAAATGGATGGTAAATGAACCTTGATGGTGGAGTAACAGAAGCCATAAGAGAGCAACTCACAAAATATTGTGTAACCAGAGAACAACTAGTATTGAATGGGTGCTGATTATGGTGGCGGCAATAGCTAAAAAAAACTTTTTCATTTACTAATGCATGAGTAGGAGGCTTTCTTGTCTGCATTAGTACCTGCTGCACGTCCACTGTAAACCGGTGCTTAAAGGGAATTAAGGCCCTATCATATAAGCAGTCAAATGAAGTTGATTGGGGTCAGGGTGTATCAAACACCCCTGTTCTTGTGTGAGGAAGTTTGTGGCAATTGCCCGTAGCCATTTCCAAAAGAAAGGAGAACTACGGTTGCCTGGGCCAGAAGGAATTCACCCTAATGATCTTGGGGATTCCTTCTGAATCATCAGAAGTACCTTGTATATCAGTGGATAGGGTGGAAAAGCCTACATAAAAATTCCTGTCCAAGGAAAAGAAAAGGCATCTGTCTTCTAGGCCTTCTTACATGCAGCCCTGGAGCAGAGTCTTGCCAGCTGACTGTTCAGAGAGGAGGCAATAGATCTGCTTCTAGTGGTTCTCACAGATGAATCAAATCTTGGAATACACCCAATCCAGTTTCCATTCATAAGGGTCTGTCCTTGTCCAATTCAGATGTCCTGCAACACAATTTTGCTCTGATGGAATGTAGGATGCCTACAGATTGAGATTGTGTTGTGAAGCTAAATCCCAAACTAAGATAGCTAATCTGCGAAGGGGGTATAACCTGGTTCCCCCTGGCTTTTTGATGTACCACATGACTGTGGTATTGTCTATAACAACATGAATAGGTCCTGGGGACCAAAGGTGATTTAGAGAGTTGAGCGTCTTGATCAGGGCAAGCATCTCTTTTATATTTATGTACTCTCATCTGTCCTTGGTGTCCCACACACCTTTCACTTTTATCCTTCATGAAACTACTCATCAAGCAATATCTGAAGAATTTGTGGTGACTGACTGCTTTAGAATGGGGGGAAAAGGGGAGACCAGGATTTAAGGATATTTGCCATCTCCACAAAGTGACTTTTCTCACAACAAACTCCAGCACTGGGAAGTGAAACGACAAATGATGCTGGTGCTGGAACAGAAGACATTTCTGATACCATTGTACCATTATCATGTGGAGTCTTGCCAGAGGGTTCATAAGAATTATAGCTACTACAAGTCCCAAAATTCTGAGTTATTCTCTCGAAGTGTTCAAAGTCTGAGTGGAAAACTTTAGAAATAGATCTAGATAAAGATCTTTTTTTTTCCTATGGATGAAATGTGTTTGAAATGAAGTATCTAGCAGACACCCCAGGAACACAATCTTGTGTGATGGAGTCAAACAAGACTTTTGAAATTGCAACCCCAACTTGTGTAACAGATTTCTCAGCCAAGTGACACCTTGAAAAAAGACTCTGCAGAGATAAAGTCTTCTAAATGTGGAAAATATGAATACCCTGTAGCCTGCTATGAGCTATAACCGGAGACAAGACTCTGTGAACTTTCTTGGTGCAGTGGATAGCCCAAAAGGTAAGGAAGAGAACTGATATTATGATCCAGACACACAAAACCTTAAGAAACACCTAAAGTCTGTATGAATAGGGATGTGATGATAAACATCTTTTAAATCTAGTGTTACCAGGAAATATGAATGAGAATGAAACATGTTTAGGAAGGAACTAGTCTCCAAGCATTTTCTTTCATTGACTCTAAAAATATCCTTGCAAAAAAAAAAAAAAAAACTTTCTCCAACTGGGAAGAATGGACTGGTTGCATCACACCCTAGAGCAGTATGTGATGAAAAATAGGTTGAAATAAAGGAGTCTTGTTGGTGGATGAGGGGTGACCTCCACAAAAGGAGGAATATCCTCCCACTGTCATCTGTAAGCTTGATGAATGATCTGCAAACCCCATTTGTTTGAAACTATTTATTGCCACAGAGAAAAGTGGAGATTCAGACATTCTGGAAGGAAAATGGGGCTGCCAGTGTGTTTGTGTGTGTGTGTGTGTGTGTGTGTGTGTGTGTGTGTGTGTGTGTGTGTGTGTGTGTGTGTGTGTGTGTTTGTTGGGGGAGACAGTCCATTAAACCGTCAGTCTGACTTGCTGGACTGTCCTTGGTTTTGGGAGGTTCCAGAATTCTCTTTGGAACTTATTTGCCATTTCTTCTTAAACATTTGGTTACCTGAATTTTGATGAGATTGTTTATTTTATTTTTTGTCAAAACTGTATGAGGAATTAGAGAATCCCTTCAAATTTTGGAAAAGGGGAGAGATTATCAACTTACTCCTTTCATCACACTTTTTGAACATCTCTGCAGCAGGGGAGACAAAAACTACATATTTCTACAAAGGAGAAATTAAAATCTTGTTTTATCTTTATCTGGGAGGTTCTGAGAATGCAGCCTAGCAAATCTCCTCAAAACAGTACCAGTGGACATAGCTCTGGAAGTAGTATTAACTGAGTCACACATATACTAAAAACAATGAGTAGTGACTTGTATAATAGAAGCAACTAAATTACTTAAAGCAGATTTTCCCACAAAAAGAAACTGCAGACAAAATATTCCTCCTACTTTCATAATTAATCAGAATAAATTTCAACATATAAGCCTGACAAGTCAAAATTCTGAAAATCTAAATTTCAGAAGCATACATTTTTTTCATATTATCAATAATCTTCCCATCCATATCAGAATGAGTAGGATTGGAACACTATGTTTACCAGCAGTATGGTTAACTAAAGCAATTGCTAGTGTCAATTTTGGAAAAAGTGTATAAAAACTTAAAAAATAAGGAATTTTACACATCCTATCTGCCCTTTTGAGGGGCAGCTGGTTGACTATCAGGAAACTGCGTAACAAACACCATCTAAAGCTGACAGAACTAGAGGAATGGTTGAAGGTTCTAGAAATTCCTTCTTTAAAAGTTTTCAGTATTTTCTGACAGACTGAGCTCTCCTCTCAGTCCAAATCCAAAATCTAAGGAGAAAACCCTGCATCTGTCCCTTCATCTTCCTGTCCAAATTCAGAATCTTGAATCTTTTCAGGAAAAGAGGTATCCCCCTTTCTTTTACCAGAAACTAGTTTATAAAAAGAATAGGTGGCTTGAATAAAACCCTGAGCCAGGTCCAATAAACTACTCCTACCTAAGGAAATTTGAGGAGCGGATATATGCTTAGTTTAATGTTTCTGTTTGAAGGAAAAGGGGGCCAACAGTGTTATTAATGGTGATAGCAACATCCCCAGGGATGGGTACAACATTCTCACAAACAGGAAGCATTCCCTGTTCTTTCTCCTAGGACTAACAAGAATGGTTCTCTCTTGTCCACTGATGGGACTCCTAGAGCCACAGAGGATGTGGCTAACCATTGATCAATAGTGGCTTTAAGTGCTGCATCAGAGGGATCCCGGGTAAAAGATGACTGGTCTGAAAAAAAACAGCCTTGTCCAGAGCAGTCACCCACCTGCGGCTGAGGCAAACTGATAGCCTATTACAGTGGCACAGGCTGTTTGCTTAACTTTTTCTTTTTGTGGCTGGAAGAAGGATTGACAGTGGGACCGCCATAATTGTTAAGGTGTTTACCTTACAAACACAATGTCCAGGATTTGATTCTCAGATGGGGTAAATGGCTAGGCTTAAATGTCCCACAAAGGAAGTTAGCCTAGTACTAACCTATGAACCTATGTACCTATGACCAAGAGTTTGATCCATGGTCAAGCAGAAAATGCTGCCTCTTTCCTTGGAAAAACATGCAGCAAAAGCCAGTACAACTGAAGTCTTTAAAAGTAACTTTTTCACATAGAAATACAGTAAAATACACTTTAAAAACACTTTGCCAGCCCAAAAAATGAAAATACACACAATTTATCAACAGAATAAATGATCTTCAATTACTTTAAACAACTTTTAAACTGACAGGAAAAAGAGCACTCTCATTTAAAAGTAAAAAGTTAATGAATAACGTTACAGATAACACTTCAAATGCGACAACTCACTCCCTGAAGTTGGGCAAAAAATTAAAAAAAAAAAAATTACTTACCTTAACAGATAACACTTTACATGCAACAAGCTCACTCTTGGAGTTTTCAATTTTAATACATTCTCCAGCCCACAACCTTTAGATAAGTTTATTCTTATGCTTATACGCTTACCACTTAAAAGCCTTAAAACGACAACTTATGTACAAAGGTTTACTTGAACTTTTGTCCTAACAGCTATATATTACCTCTTTACTATGACCTGTTGTTGGTGTATTACTATATCCGTGTAACAAAGCTGTGGCTGAAAATGAGCCTTAGTGATCTAGGCTGTTTGCCTAAGTAATACAATACATTGGGGCAAAAAGTGATTGTTTCCTGGCATTTTTCACAGGTAAGGTAAAACACAGTTTTGATAAATGTAGACTGATAGCCACACATTTCAGACGCTATAATTTCCTTGCATTTCATACTACTATGTCAAGCAATTTCTAATTTTTTAAGGGACTCCCAAATCATTACTGACATAAGCCCATTTGTATGTAAGGTCATATTAAGATAACAATGGCCAACACACACTGACCAAATGTAACGTTACTGAAAACATTCCATTTAAAATAAAGGCATAGCTATCAGATGTCTGTGTCTTAGAGGCAACACATATAAAGTTATTACAACATAAATATATACTGCTTTATAACATCATATCAAAACACTGTGTATTTCTGCATAAAAAGATTTTTAATCCTGTAAAAGTTATTGCAAAATAAATTACATAAAAAACTGAAAATGTTCTCAACAAATGCAACACATTTATTCTACTGTTTTTAAAAGCAAAAGTACGCTTTAAGGAAACATATAGGTATATGTTCTAGTATAATTTCTGGGTAGTGTATTAACAATGTGGGCAGGGGAAAGGAGACAGGATGCCATATCCAACTAAACTTTTAATTTTTGAGCACATCTGCACAGATATTGTGTATAAACACAACTATGTTTAAAAAGTACTGTGTATGCTTGTTAAATACAAAGTCAGGACATAACATATCCATTACAGAGCGAGCAAAGTAGATCAAGAGTACTTTGCTGCAGCAATGTGATTTGTTACAGCTATGAGATTGCCGCTATTCACTATCATTGCTCAGACTTAATGCAAATAATTCTAGACAATATGAAATACTTAACAATGGTCAAGACATCTGCTTTATGTAAGTATGTACACATATGTTGTTCACATCTACTGAAATATGATTGTGAATCATATATTAGTATGTCAGATTTATGTTGCTCATAAACTTACATATGATAAATGTGTAACACTTCTTAGAAAGGTCAGATGTACAAACTACAATGCTTTGTACATATACTCTGATAAATTAAATTATTTTATGGTACTGTCTAATGATTAAACAAGTTCACTTTTTCTATGTCTCTGTTTCAAATAATATTAGATCACATCACTGTATCAATATTAATACTACTTTATTGTGTCTTCTACTTATTTTTAAGTTGTCTTTGCCAGTACAGCCTGGGTCATAGCTGAAGAGAATTCTTGAACCAGTTTATTTACGTGGTTAACAAATGAAATTAAAATAAAAAAATAAACCAACTAAAGAAGTAAAAAAAAATGGAGATTTAAGGCTAGAAAGACAGACACAACACTGATAGCTAGAAAGATAAGTAAATACATAAATTCTTCAAGAATGTATTACACCATTTGAAGAAGAAGTAGCCCTTTCCTGTCAGGGAGGAGAAATAGCCAAAGAAAGATTTAGGACTGTAAAATTGGCAGCAGTACAGGAGTTACTCTCTCTACCTCCCTCACTACACCCAACTGTCATTGCTTTCTTTTTCCCCAAAATACTTTTTATTAACGCAATATGTAGACAAAAAAAAAACAAAACAATGAGACCAAGACAAACACATCAACTACTATTTATTTTAATTAGTTATTTACTTACTTATTTCACATTTGTTTACGGGAAAGTCTGACTGCAGTCCAAGGAACCCAGTTTCAGCAGAGGCCTGGGGAGAAAAGCTCTGAAAATACACAAATTAGTAACACCACACATACACATGGTAAGACAAGGTATAATAATGAAATAAACATTAGTTCAGGTGAAAAAAAAAGAAATGTCGGTTGATTAATAAGATAAAAACAAAGGAAATATTATAACAAAATTCATTATTTGAAGGAAAGAACAGTAAAACAATACAGTTTATTAATAACATAAAATAGTGAGATATAATAAGAAAAAGCTGGGAGTAGAATGAAGAAGGTATAGTGAAGAGGAAAAAGGGTAAAGTGAAGGGGTATAATATTAAGTGGGATTACATCAAGAATAGATCCATACTTTAAGAATTCTTTTAAAGCACATCTAAAAGAAAAAAAGTTTGTGTTTGCTCTGATATTTGTGGGAAGATTATTCCAAACTTTGGCAATGGAGTAAGAGTAAAAGCACTTTCCAGCATTTTTCCTGGGCTTGTGTACTGATAGAAGTTGTTTGTCTTTGGATCTTCAAGACCTACTGGGGAGATAGCTAGAGAGAACAGAAGATAAAGCAGGGCAGGCAGAGTGCTTAGAGATAATTTTTTGGGCAGTTAAGAGCTGTAAAAAATTAAGGCATTGTGGTAGCTCGAGCCATTGTAATAACTGAAGTGAAATGCAATGGTGAGTAGAAAAGGCGGAGTTTGTGGCAAATTTTGCTATTTTGTTATAGCAGGTCTTCAAGTTTTGATAAGAAAGAGGTCTGGAGATTAGTAAGTATATTAGCACCATGCAAAAGGGAAGGTAATAAGTAGGTGTTTGAAAGTATGCTTCTAGTAGACTGATAAAGAAAATGCAAATACCTGTAGAGCATACCTAGTTTCTGGTGGGTTTTTTATGTTATTTTGGATATAAAAGTCAAATTTTAGGTTTTTATTGATAATTACACCTAGCAGCTTGGTGTGTGAAACTGCTTCAATTAAGAGTGTTATTTGTGGACTAATTTTTAAAATTTGATTTACTTCTTGTTTGCCCTTCAGGGAAAAAAATGTAAACGTTTTGCTTTGTTGGGATTGAGTAATAGATGGGTGTTGTTTAACCAGGGTTAAATAGATGAAAAAGCTTCTTGGGTAACTTGTTGCAGGTGCACTGTTATTTGATGAGAAGAAAATAGTCAAGTCATCAGCATACTGGATTAGAGTGGCTTGGCAGGAGGAGAACTGAAGGCTGTTTATGAAGACGTTGAAAAGTAGGGGCCCAAGGATGGAGCCTTGGGGTACCCCAGTAATATATGGAAGGAAGGAAGAAAGGGAGCTTTGCCACTCTACTGACTGTTGTCTATCAGGCAGATAACTTTTAAACCATGTCAGTGAGGGGGATGTGAGACCAAGTATGGAATGTTGGTATAAGAGCTTAGTGTGAGAAACTGCACCAAATGCTTTAGAGAGATCTAAAAATAGTGCAGATACAAGATGAGCAGAATCTGTAGCATAGTTTATGGTGTCAATGAAGGATAACAAGAGTGGTTGAAGTGCTGTGGTGTGGTGTGAAACCATGCTGAGTTGGGAACAGTAGTTTGTTGTGGAGAAGACAACTGATGAGTTGTGTATGGATACATTTTCAAGAATTTTAGATAGAGGTGATAATATAGCAATAGGGCAATAGTTAGACAGATCTATAAAATTACCCCCTTTATGTAGTGGGATAATGAAGAATTTTTTACAAATGCCTGGGACATATGATTCTGTGATTGATTTGTTTATGAGAATACTAACTGGGTAGGCTATAGACTCAGCAGCAAGCCTGAAATATTGTGTAGGAAGACTGTCTGCAGAATTAGAACTTGGCTGGAATTTTAGAAGAAGATTTTTTTATAAAGTTGGTAGAGATTGGGTGATGAGTAAAGGTAGGAGTAGTAGCAGTATGGCAGTGAGTAGCATTAGTACTAATTGTACTTGGCAAAGAAGTGTTGTAGGCAGAGGAATTGTTTACAGAAGGTGAAGGGTGAATATTGTGTGACAGTAGGTTAGAAATACTGTCAATGAAGTGAAAGTTAAAGTGGGTGGCAATTTCGAAAGGGTATTTATCTGGGTAAGGGCTAGGATTTGGTTTTGTGCCAGGTTGAAGAAGTGAATTGACTGATGATCAGAATATGCTTGGGTCATGAGAGTTATTAGATTGCTGAAATGCACAGAATTGCTTTTTATTGGAAATGGTGAGCTATTTGACTTTATTTTGGAGTTGCTTACAATACTACAAATTATTCTGTATTTTACTTTTTAGCCATTCATTCCATGCTTTATTTCTTAGGATATTAATTGCATGGTGGCACCTGACAGTTACGAGGAATGATTGATTTTGATTTTTTTTATACGAGTAGGAGCTAATCTGTTGAGAATGCTTAAAAATGTAGTATTAAAGTGATTTCCATCTTCATCAAGAGGACGAGTTTTTTAGGATAGTCCAGTTTGTGCATTTCAGTATATGTTGAAAGGACTCTAGATTAAATTTTATTAGGTTCTGGACTGATTTGTATAAATGCATTTTGGGAGAATGCTTAGATATGCTGATGGAGAAGGAGGGTACAGGGTCCCTTAGTGTGTTGAGAAAGGTATCTGTTTGTATAAACCTGTTTGGGTCAGATACTAGGATCCAAATAAATATGGATCATTCTTTGTCATATTTATCATATCTTGTAGGGGGCAGTATAAGTTGTGAGAAACTGAAGAGGTTTATTGAGGCAGTGGGAGAGACTTATGTAAGAGTTAGCCAATTTATGTTAACATCACCAATAATAATCGTTTCATAAGAGATATTTTCTGTAATTCAAGATAGAATGTTTTCAAGTACGGGGATGTTCTGTGCTGAGGGAATGTAAATGACAACTATAGATAAGTTTTTCGAGTCATTCATTTTTAGCATGATAATGAGTAGCTCAGCATTATCAAATCTGGGGCTAGGACCTGAGCAGTTTGTAACTATGAAGTAAGTGCTGTAAAATAATGCAATTCCACCAGCTTTTTTGTGTAGTCTATTTAGTCTGATTAAGTTATACCCCAGAGGAAGCACCTCAATATCTTTCATGTTATGTTTTAGACAGGCTTCAGTGGCAGCAAATAAATATATAATATATAGTGCCATCCAGGCATGAAAGTCAGATATTTTGTTATAAATGCTGTGAAAATTAAGGGTAATAAATTTCAGATTTTGCTTTGGGATAAGTTCACTGGGGTTTGGGAAGGACCAGGGGTAGAGGATGGGCCTGGGTTACAGTGAATGTCACCAGACAGGGAAATAAGTGAAAAATGGGTGGTAAAATAAAATAAAAAATAAAATAAAAAGTAATTTGAGCGCAAACAGATTTTTTTCAAGTGAATTCAAGTCAGAAAGCTCATCTTCCATGGAAATTAAACCATAACTAAACATCATCAAAACACAAAATGAAAGTCGAACACCCAAAGAAGGCAAGGGGAACCAAAGGGCAGAATACAGTGCCCATGCTGACTTAGTTACAGGGACTCCAAAGAATGCTAATTGTCTTTAGTAAATACGAGCTATGTACTCTGTTGTCTTGCCTTTCTTAGGAGTCCCCGTATTCCACCCTTTGGTTTCCCTTGCCTTCTTTGGGTGTTCAACTTTGAGTTTGCATTTTGATTGTTGCTTTCCTCCTATGACTATGTTTAGTCATGGTTTAGCTTCCATTAGAAAATAAGCTTTCTGACTAAGATTAATTGGTTGTTCCTTTCTTCTGACTCCCAATCTTGGAAGCTAAGCAGGGTCGGCCCTGGTTAGTACTTGGATGGGAGACCGCCTGAAAATACCAGGTGCTGTAGGCATTGGTAAATAAGCTTCCTGATTCAACATGATTGGTCTTTCTTTTTCTGTGATTAGAAATTGCTATTATGAATGATTTTTGAGACTGGCATGCTTCTGATTGGAAGAAACATTCTGATAGTCTCCTATTCGTCTTTTTGATATGCTAATAGGATGGTTTAGTATGACTAGTTTATTGGTCCAGCTTGTTCCTGAAATTCTGCTGATTGGTCCTTCGTCTTCTGTAATTAGAAACTGGTATTATGAATGGCTTTGAGACTGGTATGCCTCTGAATGGAAGAAATTGTTTCTGACAGTCTCCTATTGGTCATTTTGATATGCTAAACGGTTGGTTCAGTATGATCAGCTTACTGGTCCAGCTTCTTCTTGGATTTCTGCTGATTGGCTATCTGTCCTCTTTTTAAGGAAATACACTGGTTAATGAGTGAGGATCTGAAGAAGGTTTTTACCAAAAGCGCTTATCCACCCTAGAACTTTGTTTTATGCTACTTGGATTATTACTGTTTACATTAAAGAATTTGTTTTTTAATGTAACGTGTTTGTCTCAAGACAGCCTTGGTGGTACGTCTCATCTTTTTCCTGTAGGTGTATAAATACTGAGCATGTGCTAGCTTGGCTGCCATTTTGTAGTTGGCTGTTGAGATGGTCTGTCTGTTAACTAGTTCATTCATACTTTATGATGCTACTATCCATTCTGATGTGTTTCTATGTATTAAAGCATCTACACAAAATATCCCACCTGCTTGTCATCTATGATAGGGAGAGACAGGTGACAGAGGTCAAACTGGAAAAGAAACAATCAGTAAGGAATTGAGGATGTCCTTTTATAGTAGTACAAGTGTGCAAAGTTTTAAATAGGTATTGGGTAGTATACTAATATTAAGCACAAATTATTCAGATCAGGGAGATCACAAGCAGAAGAAAAAGAATGTTATGGTTAAAATAAAAGTGGAAAAAAGAAACTAGCATTATTGGAATTAAAGTGGGGTGGAATATGGTTAAGGCTACAGAAATAATTCTAACAGAAGAACTAAATTAGGAAAAAAAAATAACACAGCAGGAAAAATAAGAAGCTGGAGAGTGTGTATATGTAAAGAAAGATGGGGAACTGTAATGGGTAACTAGTGTGGCCTGCTGATGAAAAGGAAAAAGCCAATTAGAGGTAGCAAAAATAGTAAGGATTATACAGAAAATCCAAAAACATACAGCAGTAAGTTTAGTAAGTTTGCAGGTGGTTACGGAAGTTGAAGGGTCTGAGTCTGGATTAAATTCTTTTAGGTTCAGGCGATAACTGGTGCAGCAGTTGTGGAAGGGTGGTGGTGACAAATCGTATACCTATGAAAAAAGGCAGAGAAACAAATGAAAAAGGTATTTTATG